>NW_011494392.1:1062203-1082318 GCF_000754665.1 Bison bison bison | reverse complement strand
ATATATATATATATATATATATATATATATTTATGGCAGGCCACTATTTTATAAATAATTAAATGAATCATGACAGTACGTGTTAAAATTTACATTCGTTTCTCTATATCAAAAGTCACAAAAGACATGGAATTACTTATAGGCCAAAACCAAGATCTGACTTTTTCATACAACTGAGACCCTGCGAGAGTGCCCTGTGTAGGTTCATTGCAAGCAGAAGCCCTGCTACCTGATGCTGGATCTGAAGTCCTTTTATGTGCATTTTGGGATTCTCCTGCCATGAGAGATGCAGAGCCTAAACATGTCTGCTCCACCCAGAGAATACCTGCTGAACCAGTTACCTATACAGGAGACAGGAGAGTTATTTTTAATTTCATCCAATATATGCAAGTCACTATGACTCTAGCTCTTAGTGTTTATATGTTTGGGGGAATTTTCATGTAACTAGATTGACAAATTATGAAAAACAAATCTGTACCCAGATCACACATATTGGGATCCTAAGAACACTGTCATTTCATTGTTCGTAAAATCCCAAAGATAGACACATTTTTACCCTGCCTATTCTGGAGAAAATATAGTTTTCTAGAAGATAAAAGCAATAACATAGCAGGACAGAAAACAGAGATGGGGACAGAAATGAAGGGATACACATATACTTACCTCCTCTATACTAACCAGCAAAGGAATAATTGGGTCTTTTTCTTTTTTTCCTACTTAAAAGAAAATATAAGCACAAAATACAGTGGGCAGGATATTCAGATGATCCAAGAAAACTTGAAGAAAGTCCAATGTTTCCCTTTAATATTATTTATATTGTGCTTATGGAGTTTTTATTCTTTTCATCTTTGTTTTAGTGATTATAGGTTTTGTTTTGTTGTTCTTTGGTTGTGAGCTTGTGTGTGTATATGCGTGTGTGTGTATAACTTTCCACAGAATGTGGTCTTAAGTTCCAGTAGAAGACAGGCCCATTTGATAAAGTTTACAAATATAGAGAAAATGATTTAATCAAAATGTCAAAAAATTAAGAAAACAAATCAGCCAATAAACTATCTATAAAGAGGAAAAGAGTATTAAGTCAATTTTAATTAACTATTGCTCTCTGTTTCCTTAAACACATTTTTGGTAAACAAGCTAACTAAATATGGGAGGGAAATAACCATTTTTGTGCCGTCTGCCGTTTGAAGAAGGAACTCTGCAGTTCTCAATTTGTGTAAATTTCCAAACTGCACTATTAGGTGCAGCGTAAGCCAAGACAACAATATGTCCAATGCATCCAAGATGAACTGCATTAGAAATCCATAAAAACAGCACAGTGTCAATTTTGTTTAAATTATCGCCCTTCAGCATCCAAAGTATCAGCTGTACTTAGTAGCAGAAAATAGGGTAAGATTTTATTTCCCTGTGACTCAATGCAACTTTTATTTTGTACTATGTTCTCACATTTCAAGTAAATTGTGTTAGCCATAGGGGGAAATTTCTGAGAATCAAAGAGAAATGTATGTTTCATAATCATTACTGGAGAACGGAAGAAAGCATTATAAAGTTGAAGAACCCTGTGTTGTCTGAGAGTTCATAAAATCAGGGTTCTAATTCTATTCTCTAATAAATTAAGTACTGGGATGGCTTTGAGCAAATCTCTTCACTCCTTGAAGGCATCAGAATCCTCATTTTCTATTTTTAAAAATGGGGGAGGTAAATTAGTTATTGCATGAGAACTTTCAGTCTGATCATTTATGATCTAAATATTAACCGGGAGGAGGAGGAGAAAATATTTCTGGAAATTATTATAATTATTATTATTTTCACTCTCCTCACCCACAAATGATTTCTAACAAACATAACAATTTAGAAGATCGTTTACATTATTTATGATATTTTGCTGTGATTTTTCCTCACATTGTAAAATATACATGTTTTGGGAACTGCCATTTAACCTTATTTCATCTTTTATACTGTGATGCATTAACAATTACAGCACATACTGATGCAACTAATTAAATAAAAGTAAACTTGTATAAGGTTTCATTATTAATATAATTGATTTGTAACACAGTAATACAGCCATTTCTATTATTCTGTTCACAAATTAACTTAAAATATTTCTTATTTTTATTGCATTCTTTACAGATAATTTTTCACTTCTGGGAAAAAATTATCTCACATTTCTTAGAGAAATATTTTAAATTAATGCATTTAGGATATTCATTGTTTCTGTTGTGCTTAAATATTTAATCAAAAAAGAATAATTTATGTTGTCTAATTGCATTTTCTAAGATCAATTATATGAAATTAAGACTGGAAACAGACTGGAAATAAACTCCAGAGCCCTCCCAGAATGGGTCCCTGGATTCAAACAGTACCCGGAAGAAACTTTGGCTGGAGGGTGGGCTATACTAACTGGCAGATGGAAGAGTTGTATGAGTTAGTAGGATGAGCACTGGCTGGAGACCCTCAGCTAAGGAAGTCGGGCATGCGTTTCCATCCAATGATTGTATACAGGAGGGAGACAAGGCAGGTGGAGCAGCTACCCTCGCTGAAGTTCATGACCACGGACAACCCAATGTCCCCACCAGCCATCATGAGCATTCACACCTAAGGTCATCAGAAAATACGGAAAAATGTGTGAGGGGCCAAGGGGACTCTCTGGAGGTAGTGTACATAAAGACAATAAAATTCTGAAATTCAGGCTTTTCCTTGATATTGCTTCTTTGTATAATCTTGGGAAAGCCACTGATTTAAAGCTAAGTATAAACTTAGAATGTTACTTGTTTAATTTTCAAATAGGAAAATGGTAGTACTAGATGCTCAGTTGTGTCTGACTCTTTGTGACTCCATGGACTATAACCTGCTAAGCTTCTCTGTCCATGGAGTTCTCCAGGCAAGAATACTGGAGTGGGTAGCCATTCCTTTCTCCAGGGGATCTTCTGGACCTAAGGATGAAACCTGAGTCTTCCGCATTGTTGGCTGACTCTTTTAGCATCTTAGCTTCCAGGGAAGCCTAGAAAATGGTAAGTACTCAATAAATATTTGATGAATTAATGAAGTTCAATTTATCTCTTCTTCATGTATGAAAAACAAATGCAATCTCATTTTGTTGTTGTTGTTTTATTCACTGTTCTCTAGTAAGCATTTCTAGGACTCAACTGTGATTCTTGCAAACAGGGCCAGAGGAAAAATCTCAGTGAAGGAAACCCTAGTGTTTTTTAATATCAGTCCCCAAAACCTGATCTATTATATATGATTAGAATGAACCTGAGTTGTAGAAATAACCAAACCTGAGTGAATGTTTAAATGAACCCTTTATTACAAGGATAGAGCTTTTCTATAAGTGGGCATTGCTTGTTCAAACCATCTTAGAAGATGAAGGATAATCATTTCATTTTCAAATTTTGTTTGTGCAGGCTGTCATAAAAAAAGCTTTGTATGTGTGTGTGTGTGTGTGTGAAATTTGTACTTATAGAAGTTCTAGTACTATTAGAATTTTTAAGTAGTGTTTTCCCACCTCTTTAGTTAGCAATTCTATCACTCTATTTATTGAAAAAACAAATTATGCGTATGACTTTGCAAGCTCTTTAGTGGAGAATTTCAAAAATGATCTTAAATGAAAAAGATAGTCTTTTTGTTTTTTCCCTTGGAAGTCAAATATTGTAGGAAAATATGGAATGCAAGACTAGAACACACATAAAGGTTAATGAAATGGTAAGCCATAGCAATGTCAGGTACTGATTATGTCATAAGACAGTAAATAATTAATTAATAAATTCATAGTTTTGACAACAAGTACTATACAGGTCATGGAAAGATGAGATCACTGTGGGCTGAAATGATCAGGACAGATTCCAAGGAGAAGATAATTTAACTGGGACTTGAAGGATATTTAGAACTTTAATCTCTGGAGAAGGGAATGGCAATCCACTCTAGTATTCTTGCCTGGAGAATCCCATGGACAGAGGAGCCTGGCAGGTTACAGTCCACGGGGTCACAGAGAGTCAGACAGGACTGAGCGACTACTACTATGCCATTCGCATAACCCGCTTGCCCTGTGTCATTTTTGTGTACTTCCCTGGTGGCTCAGATGGTAAAGAGTCTACATGCAATGCAGGAGACCCGGGTTCAATCCCTGGTTTGGGAAGATCCCATGGAGAAGGAAATGGCAACCCACCCCAGTATTCTTGCCTGGAGAATTCTATGGACAGAGGAGTCTGGCGGGTGAAAGTCCATGGGTTTGCAAAGAGCCAGACACAACAGAGCGACTTTCACTTCACTCACTAGAACTTTAATAAGCAGATCTGTTATAAAACCATATCTTTGGCAGAGGGAAAAATATACACATATAAATATTAAAAAGCAGACATACTCAAGAGGGATAGTAAAGAGACAAGTATTTAGTGAATATGCAATTTATTATGAAGACAAGTAGAAAAACTTTGGAAGAAAATAATAAAAATGATTACCACACTCATTTGATTTTGTATTCCTCAGCATTTAGGCTCCATATCAGTAAAGTTCCCTGGTGGCTCAGTCAGTAAAGAATCTGCCTGCAGTGCAGGAGACTGCCTGCAATGCAGGGGATGTGGGTTGGATCCTTGGGTCATGAAGATCTCCTAGAGAAGAAAATGGCTACCACTCTAGTATTCTTGCCTGGGAAATTCCATGGACAGAGGAGCCTTTTGGACTACAGTCCATGGTGTCAGTAATAATCAGACAAAACTTAGTTATTAAACCACAACCACCATCAGTAAAATGAACCCTATTCAGGTTACCTACTCACATACATGGCCCCTTCTCCTAGACCAATGAACCCCCAGTAATGACAGATCACCCTCATGGTTCATCAGTTCAGAAAAAGCTGACCAAAATCCCATCCCTCTTATTAGTGATGGGCTCAGGCATCCAGGTTTGAGCCAATCAGGTCATGATGTTTCCACACATGATGATCCTGAGAGGAAAGTTGACCAAAATTATACCAATCAGATTGAGGGAGAGATTCTATTCCAAAATTTAAGGATAGTATCTTTTTTTCCTTTTCAATTTATTACAAAGGATATTGTCCTAGTCCTTGTTTTGTCCCACTTTTTAAAAAATAGATGAAAGTTTCAACCCCTCAAAATACAGAAAAAATGTAGGATAACTGAAGGTATAAAATAAAAAAGAAATGTGGACCCACTCACATAAGCTTCAGATCAGATCAGATCAGATCAGTCGCTCAGTCGTGTCTGACTCTTTGCGATCCCATGAATCACAGCACGCCAGGCCTCCCTGTCCAACACCAACTCCCATAAGCTTATATACCACCTTATGCCGTCTGAATTGAGCAAAAGTTACTTGTGGACAAATGTCTTTTTTAGGAACAAAATTCTTCAGAAAAAAATTTCCAATAAAATTTGTAACTACTACTGTCAGCAGTAAATCGGGTCAGAATGAAAAGCTTCTTATCCCTGTAGTTCAATCAAACTGGCAGGAGAGTATACAACACTTTCGTACAGTAACTTTGTTAAGAAACTATGAAAAAATACAGATTAAGTCAATAAGGAAATCAACTAGGCAAAAAGAAACAAACACTAATAAATTTTCATAGCATATTACACAGTTTTATTCCTCTATAACAACAAAACTCTAACCAGAATTTTTGGTTGGCACAATTGTCTTAGGCCTGATGCTTTTTCTTACCTTTTGTGTGAAAATCTACTCTGTTCTATGCCTTGATGATTGACCTGAATCTGGAAGTTCAGTCATATTTTTTTACTTGCTTGAGTACAAAAGACCCTATCCTAAATTTGCTGTAAGTGGGGGAAGGCTATTGAACTGCTTAAACAGTTTCATAAAATCTATCACAGATAAACACAGCTTTGAGTTAAGTCAGGCATTCAACTGATGACACTTTCCCTGCCTATTCAGCTAATGAATGGAATATATACATCAGCCCTGTAGAATCAGAGTTACTTCAACAGTGAAGATCTAGTTGCTGCTCAAGTTACATACCAGCAGCAGATCTCTCAGTGCATGTTGCTTGGGATCATGTTGGGTTCTGAGTGCTTCCTTCCCAGGAACAAGGTCACTGAAGTCACACAGTATCTGGCAGAGATTCTGCTCAGTATCATGTCTCTCTACATTTTATGGGTCAAAGCTAGATTTATGTCAAATATAAGCATTACAAGTTCATTCAAAGTATTGAAAGCAGGAATGCATAATCTTCTTGCTTAAAAACAACAGGAAGAGTCAGAAACAGCAACACAGTCAGCTTTAAGTAGTCATTTATTCTTTTCATTATTGCTGAGAGCCAATGATGTTTCAGTCAACATGTTAGGGTTACGAGTAAATCCATGGGTAAAACTTGCCTCCTTTCCTCAAGGGGCTTAACATTAGCATTATGATCATCCAACTATCTATGGGAAAAAAAATATTGATTTTAATAAGCCATTGGAAATTAGCCACCAATATGATAGGTTTGCGGAGAAGGAAATGGCAACCCACTCCAGTGTTCTTGCCTGGAGAATCCCAGGGACGGGGGAGCCTGGTGGGCTGCTGTCTGTGGGGTCACACAGAGTCAGACACGACTGAAGTGACTTAGCAGCAGCAGCAGCATGATAGGTTTGCAATAGTTGATTATTGCTCATAATTATGTCATTATTCAAAATTGAAGTTTGATACCTTGATTGCTATTGGGAAGAAATGAGAGAAAAAATAAAAATAAAACAGTCAAACCAAGAAACCCTCTGAGTTTTCTTCCAATCAGTACTCCTCTTTTTTAATCCTTGATGACTAGTATCATTGATCAGCAAGTGATTGACAATATCCAAGCTTCATTATTGAGGCAGAGATTTTCAAAACTTTGTTTTAAAAAATATGGCAGCTAACCTTAGTATCCCTGAGAATGAAATTTACTGAGATTAATAATCAGCAGAAATATACGTAGAATGTAAAAAATTCCAACCATTGAGTTCTTCTGACACAAAAGTTCTAGTTTGTCTTCTGAAGTTGAGAACTCTTCTTACGCATTTGTGAGAGAAGAAATGATGGTCTGCTGTTTCCATTCCTAAGTTTTGGAGAGTCTGGGGTAAACTCCCTCCAAAAGATGCCCGAGTTTTTGTTTGGCTTCACGTTCTGCCTTCTCAGGAGCATCTACCTGTGACTACCATGAACTTAATAGTTAGCAGTCGACTGCTGTCAGAGCTTGGCCTTGAAGGCAAGGTGGCACGTCCTGGATCTTGAAATAGCATGTGTCACTTCTCTTACTTTCTTCTCTTTGCAGCTGGATGTTAATTCTGGTGTACTTCTCTGCAATGGGACAAAGAAGTCTTTTTTGATATTAAGAACTTCCCAGAAATCCTAGTCTGTGCTTCCCACTTTTTCCAAATGCTGGTCCCTTCGACTTTTGACAGAAGGCCAGAATGACTCCTATTTTCTGCCTCCCCCCATCAAATCCTAAATCCTAATTAATCATTTGGAAAGGAAAGGGCCTCTGTCTGAATCAGTTCTCTTCTCTTTTCCCTTTTACCTCAATGACCATACATTACTCCTTTTGTTGCATGTTGATGTATGGCAAAACCAATACAATATTGTAAAGTAAAAATAATAATAATAATAATAAAAACTAGAGCTCCAAGAATATCTCAGTCCAGGATTGTGAAGTCATTGACACTTGACTTTCATGCAAACAATTTCATAAGTGAAGTGACTGGAAGAAAGGCATTATAAATTACAATTTGTCAAAATACACCTAGAAATGGTATTGCTCAGTGATAAAGAAATCATAAGTTTAGATAATCACCAGTCATCTAACATGTTCGACACTCACATTAGCAATGTAAAAGATTTCCACTTGCTTCACATTCTTGCCAATCTTTGATGTTGCTGGTCTTTTCATTTTAGCCATTTGATAAATTTAGAGTGGATTTTCCTCATGACTTTGGTCACATACTTGTTGGATTATGTATGCATGCATGCATTAATTAATTAATTTATTTTGGTCAAATGATTGCTTATGTTTTTTACCTATTTTAATTGGGTTGTCTTTTTGCTAATTTGAAGATTTCTACATATGTTAGGAATATACATCTTTTATTGGGTGTATGTATTGTGAGGATTTCCTCCTTGTCTGTGACTTACTAAATTTAATTTTGCAATATGATTTAAGTTAAGTAAAAAGGAAACAACACATTTTCTGAATAACACAGCATAAACATTAAACCAAGATTAACTAAATTGGGCAATGTAAATTATGTTATTTCTTATTTGTTATGATAATGAGTTTAGACAGAGAAACCTTCAGTTTTCATGTTTCTTTGGCCTCATGCACCTTTATGATTTAGAGGGAGAAAATCCTTGTGTAAATAAATGCCTGGCAATCAGGGATGAAATCCATAAGAGCTAAAAAATAGCCAATAGAAGATTTTGAAAAATCCTCCATATCCTGTGGATAAATAATGACTAGAGGAAGATTCCATAATGTAGAAAGGACTCTGAGGGGCTCTGGATATATGACCACTGGGCAAATAGAAGGTTTGGATTGAGGCTTAGGTAACACTTTTTAAGCTAAGCAGACTAAGATTTGGGTTTATCTAAATAAAGCAAGGATTTCCCAGTTTTCTCACTAGGTAAAGAATCAGCCTGCAATGCAGGAGACACGGGTTTGATCCCTGGGTTGGAAAGATCCCCTGGAGGAGAGCATGGAAACTCACTCCAGTATTCTTGCCTGGAGAATCCCACAGAGAACAGAGACTGATGGGCTACAGTCCACAGGGTTGCAAAGAGTTGGACATGACTGAAGCAACTGAGCAGGCATACACAAATACAGAAAAAGTTCCCTCAGCTGATTTCTCACCTAAAGGAGCTGTAGAGAGTAACAACAATGTTTAGAAAGGAATTGTACCTCATTGTTTTCTATACTTTTGTGCAAATGATTAATTAATAATAAGACTTATTTTTTAAATAAACTGCACTGTTTATGCAACCACTTGCTCTCACTAATTTGGATATTAAGGATATAGTAATAGACTATACATAAAATAACTTTGGAACTATTTTATATGCATGATTTAAAGGATAAGTCATTCTACAAATATTAAAGATATACCCACCATACATTACTTTGCTAGTGTGTGAGATGAGTGCAATTGTGAGGAACATTCTTTGACATTGCCTTGTTTTGGGATTGGAATGAAAACTGACCTTTTCTAATCCTGTGGCCATTGCTGAGTATTCCAAATTTGCTGGCATATTGAGTAGAGCACATTTACAGCATCATCTTTTAGGATTTTAAATAGCTCAGCTGGAATTCCATCACCTGCACTAGCTTTGTTCATAGTGATGATTCCTAAGGACCACTTGACTTCTCATTCCAAGATGTCTGGCTCTAGGTGGGTGATGGCACCATCGAGGTTATCTGGGTCATGAAGATCTTTTTTGTACAGTTCTTCTGTGTATTCTTGCCACCTCTTCTTAATATCTTCTGCTTCTGCTAGGTCCGTACCATTTCTGTCCTTTATTGTGCCCTTCTGTGCATGAAATGTTCTCTTGGCATCTCTAATTTTCTTGAAGAGATCTCTAGTCTTTCCCATTCTATTGTTTTTCTCTCTTTATTAGCACTGATCACTGAGGAAGGCTTTCTTTTCTCTCCTTGCTATTCTTTGGAACTGCATTCAAATGGGTATATCTTTCCTCTTCTCCTTTGCCTTTAGCTTCTTTTCTTTCCTCAGCTATTTGTAAGACATCCTAAGACAACCATTTTGCCTTTTTATATTTCTTTTTCTGGCGGATGGTCTTGTCTCCTGTACAATGTCATGAACCTCTGTCCAAAGTTCTTCAGGTACTCTGTCTATCAGATTTAATCCGTTGAATCTATTTGTCACTTCCATAGTATAATTGTAAGGGATTTGATTTAGGTCATACCTGAATGGTCTAGTGGTTTTCCCTACTTTTTTCAGTTTAAGTCTGAATTTTGAAATAAGGAGTTCATGATTTGCACAACAGTCAGCTCCCAGTCTTGTTTTTGCTGACTGTATAGAGTTTCTCCACTTTTGTCTGCAAAGAATATAATCAATCTGATTCTGGTATTGACCATCTAGTGATGTCCATGTGTAGAATCATCTCTTGTGTTTTTGGAAGAGGGTGTTTGCTATGACCTGTGCATTTTCTTGGAAAAACTATGCTAGCCTTTGCCCTGGGTCATTTTGTACTCCAAGGCCAAATTTTCCTGTTATTTCTGGTTATCTCTTGACTTCCTACTTTTCCATTCCAGTCCCCTATGATGAAAAGGACATCTATTTTGGCTGTTAGTTCTAGAAGGTCTTATAGGTCTTCATAGAACTGTTAAACTTCAGCTTCTTCAGCATCACTGGTTGGGGCATAGACTTGGATTACTGTGATATTGAATAGTTTGCCTTGGAAATGAACAGAGACTGTTCTGTCATTTTTGAGATTGTACCCAAGAACTGAATTTCAGACTCTTTTGCTGCCAATGAGGACTACTCCATTTCTTCTAAGGGATTCTTGCCCACAGTAGTAGATAAATGATTATCTGAGTTAATTTTGCCCATTCCAGTCCATTTTAGTTCGCTGATTCTTTAAATGTCAATGTTCACTCTTGCCACACCTGTTTGACCACATTCAATTTACCCTGATTCATGGACATAACATCGCAGGTTCCTATGCAATACTGTTCTTTACAGCATCAGACTTTTCTTCCATTATTAGTCACATCCACAATTGGGCGTTGTTTTTGCTTTGACTCAGTCTCTTCATTCTTTCTTAGTTATTTCTCCACTCTTCTCCAGTAGCATATTGGACACCTCCTGATCTGGGGAGTTTATCTTTCAGTGTCATATCTTTTTGCCTTTTCCTACTGTTCATGGGGTTCTCAAGGCAAGAATACTGAAGTGGTTTGCCAGTCCCTTCTCCAGTGGACCACATTTTGTCAGAGCTCTTCACCATGACCCGTCCATCTTCAGTGGCCCTACAGGGCATGGCTCATAGTTTCATTGAGTTAGACAAGGATGTAGTCCATGTGATGAGTTCGATTAGTTTTATCTGATTGTTATGGAAGATTCCTGATGGGAGAGACTGACTGTGGGGAAAACTGGGTCTTGTTCTGATGGGATGGGCCACGCTCAGTAAACCTTTAATCCAATTTTCTGTTGATGGGTGGGGTTGTGTTCCCTCCCTGTTGTTTGACCTGAGATCAAACTATGGTGGAGGTAATGAAGAAAATGGCGACCTCCTTCAGAAGGTCCCATGCATGCACTGCAGTGCTCAGTGCCCCCAACCCTGCAGTAGTCCACTGCTGACCCGTGCCTCTGACAAAGGCCCCTGGACACTCACAGGCAAGTCTGGATCAGTGTTGTGGGGTCACTGATTCTCTCTCCTGGGTCCTGTTGCACACAAGGTTTTCTTCAAAATTTTCCAAGCCAGGCTTCAATAGTACATGAACCTTGAACTTCCAGATGTTCAAGCTGGATTTAGAAAAGGCAGAGGAACCAGAGATCAAACTGCCAAATGCCGTTGGATCATCTAAAAAGCAAGGAAGCTCCAGAAAAACATCTACTTTTTTATTGAATATGCCGAAGTCTTTGACTGTGTGAATCACAACAAACTGTGGAAAATTCTTAAAGAGATGGGAATACCAGACCATCTGACCTGCCTCCTAAGAAATTTATATGCAGGTAAAAAAGCAACATTTAGACCAGGACATTGAACCACAGACTGGTTCCAAATTTGGAAAGGAGTCCACCAAGGCTGGATATTGTCACCCTGCTTACTTAACTTATATGCAGAGTACATCATTTGAAATGCCAGGCTGGATGAAGCATAAGCTGGAATCAAGATTGCTGGGAGAAATACTGATAATCTCAGATACTCAGATGACACAACCCTTAAGGCAGAAATTGAAGAACTAAAGAGCCTCTTGATGAAAGTGAAAGAGGAAAATGAAAAAGTTGACTTAAAACTTAACATTTGAAAACTAAGATCATGGCATCCAGTCCCATAGCTTCATGGCAAATAGATGGGGAAACAATGGAAGTGAGATACTTTATTTTGGGGGCTCCAAAATCACTGCACATGGTGACTGCAGCCATGAAATTAAAAGATGCTTGATCCTTTGAAGAAAAGGAGCTCCTTGGAAGAAAAGCTATGAACAACAGCACTTTTAAAATCAGGGACATTATTTTGCCAACAAAGATCTGTGTAGTCAAAGCTATGGTTTATCCAGTAGTCATGTATGGATGTAGAGTTGGTCTATAGAGAAAGCTGAGTGCCAAAGAATTGATGTTTTTGAACTGTGGTATTTGAGAAATCTCTTTAGAGTTCCTTGGACAGCAAGAAAATCCAACCAGTCAATCCTAAAGGAAATCAATACTGAATATTCTTTGGAAGGATTCATGCTGAAGCTGAAACTCCAATATTTTGGCCACCTGATGCAAAGAACTGAGTCATTGGAAAAGACCCTGATGCTGTGAAAGATTGAAGGCAGGAGGAGAAGGGGATGACAGAGAATGAGATGGTTGGGTGCCATCATTGACTCAATGGACATGAGTTTGAGCAAGCTCCAGGAGTTGGTGAAGAACAGGGAAACCTGGCGTGCTGCAGTCCATGCTGTTACAAAGATTCAGACATGACTGAGCAACTGAACTGAACTAAACTGAACCATGCCTAGTAACAAAAAAAAAAAATCTAAAACTTGATTATCTGCTTACCAGAAGCTACACTTTGGGGACCACATTCACCTATTTTGATTTTGATGTTTTCTAATATAGAATTCCAATGTTCATCATATTATTTAGTGTGGTATTCTTCATATAGCATCCTCAAGTTCTTCTTTAAAATAGAATATAAAGCCAAGGCAGGCATGACAAATGCCCTCTGCGTTTGTGATTTCAGGAAAGCAAGTGCCCTGGCTGGAGACCAAACAAAGAACAGGAATACGACCAGATAAAGAGGCTTTGTCAAAGCACATTAAGGGACACTATAGTCACTAAACTCTCATAAAGAAAACAAATAGAGCAGACGTGCTACAGACTTGGACTTGCTTTCTACATCAGACTGTCAAGTGTGTTTCAAGTTGAAAAGATTCCAGCTGGGCCATAAAAGCTTTCCTTGCATCAGGTGAGTCATCCATGCTGCTGACGTAGGGCCCAGCACTCTTACATGCACACACGCTTACATGAAGTTCAAGGGGATATAGAGGGAAAGGAAAGCAAACAACAAAACTTGTTTATTGGATTCAAGTTGAACCATCTGTTGTTAATGATTAGATCTTCAGCTTCCAATTTTCGTTTGAATGTTATTGCTCATTTCTAGCGGGGCTCTGAGCTGTTGCTTTCCCCTGTGTGTGGATTCTAAGTAAAATACAGCTTAGATTGAAAGCCTGTTGGAGGAAGAAATCATGCTTAATGATGTCTGGCAGATTCTCTTTTTGCCTGAAGGAAAACACAAAGGCCCAGGTCAAGAAAGAGGTCAATTCATGGCTCGGTATGACATTTGGGTCATGAGTGCACTCAGTTTGCACTGCTGAAAATGGATATTGTAATTTCTGACTTCCCAGGAGCTGAGGATAGATAAGGATTGACTACTGTTTTCTATTCACTTTAGAAGAGAGACTCAACTTTGATGCAAAGTTTGTGAAACTCAGTTCAAGTTTCCTCTATGGTAAGAAACAAGTTGTTGGGATAAATGTTTCTTTACTGGAGATTTTGTGTCTCTGTAATAATGAGTCTAAAATAGCCATTTTTCATATATTTTATTCACTGTTTGGAATTGGTTGTAGTGTTTTCAGGTTATTATAGTTGTATTTGTCTTGCTGCATTATCTGTATATGGGGACAAGTGAAACTATGTGATCCAAGATCTTGAAAATAATGAGTGAAAGATGAGTCTGTGTGGGTGTATGTTTAATATTGTGTGCATATATGACTTCAACACCTCCAAGTAATTCATTTTTTTGTTGTTCAGTCTCAGTTATGTTCTACTCTTTGTGACCCCATGGACTACAGTACGCCAAGCTTACTTTTTCTTCACTATCCCATGAAGTGCTCAAACTTGTGTCCATTGAGTCACTGATACCATCCAATCATCTCATCCTCTGTCTCCCTCTTCTCCTCCTGCCTTCAGTCTTTCCTAACATCAGGGTCTTTTCCAATGAGTCAGCTTTTCACATCAGGTGGCCAAAGTATTAGAGCTTCAGCATCAGTCCTTCCAATGAATACTCAGGACTGATTTCCTTCAGGATTGACTGGTTTGTCCAAGGGACAAAACCTGGCTGTCCAATGGACTCTCAAGAGTCTTCTCCAGCATCACAGTTCGAAAACATCAATTCTTCGGCTCTCAGACTTTTTTATGGTTCAAATCCTTATGTCTATCCATATGTGAATACTGGAAAAACCATAGCTTTGACTACATGGACCTTTGTTGGCAAAGTGATGTCTCTGCTTTTTAATACACTGTCTAGGTTTGTTATAGCTTTGCTTCCAAGGAGCAAGTGTCTTAGTTTCAAGGCTGCAGTCACTATCCACAGTGATTTTGGAGCCCAAGAAAATAATGTCTGTCACTATTTCCATTTTTTCCCCACCTATTTGCCATTAAGTGATGGCACTGAATGCCGTGATCTTAGTTTTGTTGAATGTTGAGTTTTAAGCCAGCTTTTTCACTCTACTCTTTCATATATATACGTGTGTGCATATACATATGCTCATATATACAAACACACACATATACACATATACATATGTGTGTATATATACTTATGTGAAAATAATGCTCTAAACTGTCATAGTATATATGTGTCCCCTGTCTATATATTCCTTCCCAGAAGGAATGCGTGTGTATTTATATTTATAAGGATAGAGTTATGTCCTTATATATTATAAGTTACTATGGCTTGCCTGCATGTGTGCTCAGCTATGTCTGACTCTTTGTGACCCCATTGACTGTAGCTTGCCAGGCTCCTTTGTCCATGGAATTTTTCAAGCAAGAATACATGGAGTGGGTTGCCATTTCCCTCTCCAAGGGATCTTCCTGACCCAGGAATCGACCTGTGTGTCTTGCATCTCCTGCATTGGCAGATAAATTCTTTAGCACTAGAACCATCTGGCAAGCCCTACAAGTTACTATGAGCGTGCTTGTGTGAGCTCAGTCACTTCAGTCATGCCTGACTCTTTGCGACCCTATGGACTGTAGCCCACCAGGCTAGAAGTTGCTATTCTATTAGTTACATGCCCAAGAGAACTACTAGTTACTAGTCTGGGTGTTTTAAAAATGTTAACACATTTTCAAAATAGCTAGCCAACTGTAAAATTATCCTGAACAATTTTGTAACTAAGCCCCTTAATCAATTCAGCCAAACTGGATATAGTAAAGAGCACATAAATATTCAATAAAGAGTTTGGAGGTGAAATGCTACACTAGATAACTTCTAGCTTTCAACATTAGATTCTAAGATTGCATCATTTCAGTTCTTCCATAATTCAAGCATTTATTCTTCTGGGTTGGTGATATCTGTGAAGTTTGCAAAGATAGACATAGTAAAGTACTGGTACTTTGATTTTTATGTGTTTGCTAACTTATTGAGCACACAAAAACAAGTGAATCTAAAATAAAAAACACAAAATGTCAGCTGAAAAAATTGTGAAAATGTTATGAGATGGCTAGAACTCCCAACCTAATGGCAGTTACATGCAATAACTAATGCGGATATTTGGGCTAGTAATCAGCCTGAATTGGGGAAATGAAGGAACACTTCTCAGAGGATGTGGGATGAAAACTAGGTCTTGGAGATCAAATGGAATGAGTGGTCCTACACATAAGACATGCATTCAATGTCTTTTAGTTATGCTAATCCATTCCAGGGCAATTTTGAGAGTTGGACTATGTCATCTGCTCATCATTGAGCTGCTGACTCAGGTTGACATCCACACACTTCTCCCATGCTCCCACTTTCCTCAAATGCTATTGGGTAAATTCTCCTGTCTCTTTAACCTTTTATTCTCTTTCTCCTTCTTACTCTGAGTTATACTGTGTCTGATCCATTCATGGTTTTTTGTTCCCATAGTTAAATCCAGACTGTATGTCAAAATAATCTTTCTCAGAGTAAGTCATGAAGTAGAAGACATTTGTTTAATTGAACATATCTAAGTAATATATTGTTACGTAGTAAAATTCCTAACAGAATAGAATCATGAGAATGGCCTAAGAAATTCTAGAGAAAGTTCACAAATATCACAGAGCTCTCCTATCACAAAGTAACCAATTATATTTTAAAAATGAAATAAATGGATACTTTGTACAAATGTTGCTAAATATGAAAGTTAACAAAGGATTTTCTTGTGTATTCTGGCTTATGACAGAAGGATGTCCTGGGATGGTAAATTATTTAGTTTGTTCATTGAAAAATAAATTAAGATCAATTAAGTGAAAAGCAGAGTTTGTCATAATTGGTCAGAATGTGCCATAGGGCACAAGGGCAGGCATGGGTTTGGGTCTGAGATTTCATCACTACCCTCTGGTCTCCTCTTATATCTGCTCTGCTCGAATTAGCCTTCCTCACCTTTCTCCCTCCAATAGTCTGGATTGTATCTCAGGTCATCAAATAGAAAATGGCTGGTAAATGCTGTACTGTTTTATCTTCTTTGTTCAAAATAGAGCCACAAGAAGGTGAGCCTCAGAGGACAATTTCATATTCTCTCAGAAGAGAGTGATTGCATTAGTTGTATCCAGATATTCATTCCTGGACCAATCAACCACATTCCTGGGAATCATGTCATATATTTTATACATATATATGTGTGTGTGTGTGTGTGTGTGTATATATATATATATATAACACCCCACTCCAGTACTCTTGCCTGGAAAATCCCATGGACGGAGGAGCCTGGTAGGCTGCAGTCCATGGGGTCGCTAAGAGTTGGACATGACTGAGCAACTTCACTTTCACTTTTCACTTTCATGCATTGGAGAAGGAAATGGCAACCCACTCCAGTGTTCTTGCCTGGAGAATCCCAGGGACGGGGGAGCCTGGTGGGCTGCCGTCTATGGGGTCGCACAGAGTCGGACACGACTGAAGTGACTTAGCATAGCATAGCATATATATATGTGTGTGTGTGTGTGTGTATATATATATATATATAACACCCCACTCCAGTACTCTTGCCTGGAAAATCCCATGGACGGAGGAGCCTGGTAGGCTGCAGTCCATGGGGTCGCTAAGAGTTGGACATGACTGAGCAACTTCACTTTCACTTTTCACTTTCATGCATTGGAGAAGGAAATGGCAACCCACTCCAGTGTTCTTGCCTGGAGAATCCCAGGGACGGGGGAGCCTGGTGGGCTGCCGTCTATGGGGTCGCACAGAGTCGGACACGACTGAAGTGACTTAGCATAGCATAGCATATATATAAAGCCACAAAGAGTCCTTCTGCTGTAACTACATGGATTAGGGTTGATAGATAAGTCCCAAGAGAAGAATGCCTAAGAAAACAAATATTCTCTTATACCCTTAACTCGCATAAGGCTAACAAAACAAAGACCCTTCCCTACTGCTATTTGACCATCTCACCACTCCTGCATTCTAGAAAAATAAAATAATAATTGGGACCATCATGAAGCCAGAGTGTGAGGAGTGAATTAAAACCTCCAGGCTCTAAGGACTGAGGCCAACTCTAATGCCTGCCCATAGCTAGAAGCTGCAGCTAATTGCATTCTAGAACAGTGATTCTGAACCTGAGTCATCTTACACCATCTGCAATGTAAATTCTCAGACCCTAATTTCAAATTGGGCCTTCTTGAATCTGCCTTCAATGCTCCTGCATTGACCCAGGTTAGATCCCTCAGTCAGGAAGACCCCCTAGAGAAGAGAATGGCTACCCACTCCAGTATTTTTGCCTGGAGAATTCCACAGACAGAGGAACTTGGAGGGCTACAGGCCATGGGGTCACAAAGAGTTGGACATGACTGAGCAACTAACATACACACACACACACACACACACACACACACACAACCTCAGGTCACTGAATGAGAACTTCTAGGGCTTAACCCAGCAACCTGTGCTTTAACAAGGCCTCAGGAGACTTGAATGCATGTCAAACTTTGTTCACCATTCTTCTAGATTCTAGAACCAAGAGGCTGTTGTTGGTCCTGAAATTCAAGTCACCTAAAGAAATTTGAGCGTTATCAGGAAAGAATAGGATTAAGTGGATGCCCTGAACTTGATGAATGAGTGTAACTTGCATTTGCAAATATTACTCTTTACTGATGTAAGGTAACTCTTCAAATACTGAATTTTGTCATTTCTCTCTGAAAATTTGGCTCTACTGCACACTGGGAGCTCAAGGTGGTTAAAACTATAGAGATGAAATGTTGAGCCCTAGCTTCAAATAGCTCTTTAACTTGGTGCTGAGACAAATGCTGCAGAAAGGGGATAACAAACATACATGGTAAGAGTTAAATTATAGCATAATGCCATCGATAATAGGAATGTGTATATAGGACTGTGGGAAACAGTTCAGAGAGGCTTCCCAGAAAAGCTGACATCTGTGAAGCACAGAGCAGTGAGTAGAAGTCAAACTGACTTCAGGGATTGGGCTTCATTCCAGAAAGCAGGAACAGGGTGAGCAGAGGAATATAATTTTTAAATGATATTTGAAAGCTACAGTAATGTTTCTAGAGAGGTAGTTGCTGACATTCATGGGCTCAAATGACAAAGGCCTTGATCATCTTTCTTGAAAATTACACTAAACACACTTTTTATTTTTCAACAGGATGCCCTACTGTTCACACTCCTATCCTGGTTATACTTCCTAAAGTTCAACACTACCCTTATCAGAGATTAGTTGTGCAACTATAGGTGGATGGAGTGTTTTGGGCCCTGAGTTTCTTTGGGGTCTTTAGAATGCAATGTAGTTGCAGAGTGAAATGAATTCTTCTACTTAGCATCAGCTCAGTAACTTTGTTCCCTTGGGTGAATTTTGATTTAAGGGACACTAAGCAAGTGCTGAGCTTTATCTTCTGTAATTATGGAAACATTTTCTCTGGAGTTCCTCTATAGGCAGTGGGGGATGTAGTCTGGATGGAGCTTGAAAGTGGAGGCGAACTCAAGGCAACCTTAACTTTGTCTTTATAGAGAGATGAGTGAAGAGCAGATAAGGCACAGGGGTAAACATCTGGACCATCACCAAGGGCTAAAAGGACGTGTATGTGTGTGTGTGTGTGTGTGTGTGTTTTCAAGTAGCTAGGTTTCCAGTTTTATGTTTGGCATAATACCAAATCTTGAGGAAAAGTGACAGAATATCTCACAAATTAGATTCCCTCAAACTAACAAAGTGGACAAAGAAGGAATGGCATGGAAAAGATACAGAGTAAGAACTGAGGTGAAAAATTAGGGGAGGAAAGAAAGAACTTTGCTCTTTTATACACACACACACACATCCCTCATAGTACTTGAAAGTATATAGTTAAAAATAAATGCAAATGAACCTAAAGAGAAAAAATGAATTTACAACATAAAAATTAATTGACTCAATTTGCATTTTTTATTAAAATCATTAATAGCAATTGCAACCAATTGATTTATTGTTTTGCACACACAATCATCTGATCACCCATATAAATGAATTTCAATTGTGAATTTCACAATCCTTCCCTTCTTAAGATGCTACAAGCACCCTTGGTATGAGTGTATATGTACTCACAGGGCATTTCTTCACTCTTTACCACTTTCAGCTAAAGATTGAAAGAAAGAAGGGCAAAGTGGAACCTGTAAGAGGACCTGGAAGAACAGAAAACATCCTGGCCTTTCTCTGACCTTGGAGAGAAAAATCTGGACTTATAGAAAATTCAGGGTTACTTTCACCCTTCTCTTCTTGTGCCCTCACATCCACCCCAGAAGGGCAATTCGGTTTACTTTATTTCTGAGATTTCACAACAGGCTGGTGAAATTCAAAATGTTTATGCTCCAAGCGAGAGAACCTTTTTCATTGTTTGCCAATCTGTGTCAGATTTAATCTAGATCTGTAAACACAAGTACATTTTCGATTCTGATGCAATTTCCTTAAATTTGCCCTACAGAAGAGGCTTTTTTGCTGTTGTTGTTTTCTCTCTTTCTTTGTTTTTTTTTTTTTTTTTG
>NW_011494392.1:1055084-1062103 GCF_000754665.1 Bison bison bison | reverse complement strand
AAGAGTGTAAAAAAAAAAAAAAAAAAATCCCTGAACCAATTGGTCAATCGATTAACAAATTAACTGTTAAATAATGGATTGGGCCCTGTCGACATGGTGACAGGGTGCCCAGAATAAAATATGTCTCTACAATACTTCTTTGAACACATTCCTAACAAAGCAACACTTGCTTTTCTTAACTAGTTTACACAAATGCCTAGAAACCAAATAGAAAAAACATGGGCTGATAATATTTTATCATTCATACAAGCTGAACAGAAATGGGCTTTACATTGAGAAATGAACAAAACTCATTTTCCTTCAAATTAAATTTTAATGTAGCAGAACTTTACATGATCCTTTGAACATAAATAAATGTAGGAAGACAACAAAATATTTTCCACTGCTAATTATACCATTTATACTGAACATGGTGTAAAAGTATACAAGAAGTAATGTTACTAAGTAGACAAAAAAATTGGATTGAAAGGAATTGGAGAAGGGAGGGGAGAATGACAGATCCATATAATGAAGTTTGTGTTATGTAAGAATTATCCTCTACAATGTTTCAAGTCGTGGTTATTTACTTAAAGGCTTTTAGTCTGGAATAATGATGATATGAATAATCATCAGAAACCAATGCTGTAGCTTAGAAACCTAGTCAGAAAGGATGTAACACGGCAAAAAGAAGAAGCTGTCTATTAAAAGGAGGACATTTAGGACTGCTCTTTACTGATAATATTCACACAAGTTCTGCAAAGAACATCACGGCGGAGAACAGTGCTTTCTCCTCAATCCACATTCTCCATTCATTTCGGGTTGTTTGGGCTGGTGGTTTTGAGGGGGCTTGTGGATTAAGGTTGGAAGAATTTTTCAAATTGTCAATATGTACTATTTTCTTGGGCTGGATTTTCAAGCATTGTTCACACCATACAAAAATCAGTTGACTGTTGGAGAATTAGGTTGTGGAGCAGTTGATTGGTTTGAATAGCCAGAAATAACCTTTAAAAACTCCCCTCTTTATTAAGTTTGACCCATTTTTATTCAATAAGGGTTACTGAATACTCTCTGCACAGCTTGGTGCTGTGTGTGTATGTGTGTGTGTGTGTGTGTGTGTGTGAAGGAGTTTGGGCATGGTCCATAAGGCTTACATCACCCAGAGAACCACAAGGAATATATTGAGAGATAAGATAAATAGATACAAAATAATGAGAAAAGATACCAGCCAGAATATGATAGGCATTTGATTTTGGTATTGATTTTATCTTGGTGTTGGTATAGGGTAGAAAGTGAACAAATTTTGGAGTGAACTGATTTAGGATTAATTATTAGTTTTAAAAAATTGTGCTTCCACTGAGAAGGCTAGGTTGCCTTAACAAAATTTTTAGTGCACTCAAAAGTAGTGAGGTAATAAGAAATTGCAGAATTACCAGGGAGAATCTAGGGGAGGGCTGAACTTGGCATTTAGAGTCGCTCTTTCATTAAAGGCATTTATCAGGTCCCTAAGGAGTGACTTCACTTTCACTTTTCACTTTCATGCATTGGAGAAGGAAATGGCAACCCACTCCAGTGTTCTTGCCTGGAGAATCCCAAGGATGGGGGAGCCTGGTGGGCTGCCGTCTATGGGGTCGCACAGAGTCGGACATGACTGAAGCGACTTAGCAGCAGAAGCAGCGGTAAGGAATGACCAAAAATTTGGGAGGTAGAGCTAAACTTTTGACAGCCTCTCAGGACAGCACAAAGCTGTGTGTGTGTGTGTGTGTGTGTGTGTGTGTGTATGTATGTGTGTGTGTGTGTGTTAGAGACAAAACTAACAGAACAATCAATAAATACCTTGAGAATCTGATTAAGACAAAGAGAGGACACCAATAATCAATATCAGGAATAAGGCACAGAACATCAGTACAGACTCTAGAACATTAAAATAATCATATGAAGATATTCCAAATACATTATTGTCAATACATTTTAGAAGTTAGATAAAATAAAAATTAAAAAAAAATAGAACAACACAACTCATCCAAATGGACACATGCAATATTTTAAGAAAATTCAAAACCTAGATGGTTTCATGACTTAATTCTACCTAAACCCTTAATGAAGAAATAATGTCTGAATTCTTAATGGGAGTCAAAAAATGATACCCTAGAAGAAAAAATGGATGAATTTGATTAAAAAGAGGTATTCAGATATTTAAAAAGGCAATTCACTGCATGGAAAATGACACTTGAAGGAGATCTTGATTTAGAACGTATTTAAAAATCCAGAGTATATTCTACAAATCAATAGGAACAATACTAACCATCTAAAAGAAAGGTTAGCTAAGGATTAAAATTGGTATTTCAGGTAAGAGAATGTAGAAGGTAGGAAAAATTATTCAACCTTACTACTATCAGGGAAATGAGAGTTAAAATAAAAATTACTGCTATGATCTTGTGTCAGTACCTAAAACTGAAAATAATAGCAATATAAGATATTAGGAAGGATTTGTTGCACAAGGAAGTCTCCTACAGTGCTGCTGCTAAGTCGCTTCAGTAGTGTCCAACTCTGTGCGACCCCAGAGATGGCAGCCCACTAGGCTCCCCCGTCCCTGGGATTCTCCAGGCAAGAACACTGGAGTGGGTTGCCATTTCCTTCTCCAGTGCATGAAAGTGAAAAGTGAAAGTGAAGTTGCTCAGTCTTGTCCGACTCCTAGCGACCCCACGGACTGCAGCCTACCAGGCTCCTCCATCCATGGGATTTTCCAGGCAAGAGTACTGGAGTGGGGTGCCATTGCCTTCTCCTACAGTGTTAGTGAGAGCATAATTTAGTGAAAATCTTTTATCAAACTCTTTGGCATCATCCAGCAAAATTGGAAATACACATTTTTTTATCTTGGCAGCTCTACTGCTAAGCATACATCCAGCAGAAATCACTGCAATTTGCATCAAAACACAAGTACCAAAAATGTTTGGAGCAGCATTTTTCACAGTAGTTGAAAACAGGAAAACATCCAAACATCGTTTAATGGTAGAATGAAATAATACCTTGTGATTGAAGTTATACAATGCAGTAACAGGAAGCACAGAAAATAAATGAACTACAATACAACTATGTCTAACAACATGGATGAACCCCCTCAGAAAAATTATATTAAGGAAAGATATCAAGTAGAAAATAGTTCATGTTGCAAGATACGATCTGTGTAAATGTCAAAGCATATAGATCTTAACTGTATTCTTTGCTAATCTACGCTTCTGTGATAAAATGATGAAGAAAAATAATTTTGTGCAACTACTGACAATCCTGGAAGAAGTAAAATGCACTGACTGAAAGGGATGTGGCGCTTTTAGGGGATGAGTACTGTTCATTTTCTTCATTTGATCTTGGCAGTGGTTACATAGGTGTTTATATTGTGATACATCTATCAAATTGTGATAAAACTATCCATGTTTTGCAAACTATCCAGTTTCTGTGTGCATTATAATTCACACATGCACAAACATTTAAATCATATATATATATATATATATAAAATATCTATATGGTGGAAGGGTCCATAAGCCTTGGATTCTTCATATATAATAAAGTGATCAGAAGGTTTACTACTCAAAGCTTCTAGGACATGTGAGTTGAGATAATTACTCAACACAGACTAAACACTCAACTGTTTAAAAAAGTAGGTCTTTCGTAAAGGTGAGAATTCTTCAGTTTATTAAAATAAAAGGGAAAAGAGATGAGTTAAATTACATGCCTAAACATAGATAAGATCTAGGTTTCGTTTGTTATGCTTTACAATCTGGTTAATTCTGTCAAGCACATGTTTGGATGAATGTCTATCAAGAGTGTATAAGTGAGGACACCTGTGTTGAGTAGAAATATATCCAAATGATTATCAAAATATTTCACAAGGAAAAAATGCTTGTATGAAACATGAATGGTTATTTGCATCTCAATTCTAATAAAGTAGCCTAAAAAGGACAAAGCTTTGGTCCAATATCTTTACTGTTTAGCCACTGGGTCATCAAAAAGAGGCAAATATTTGGAGTTATCCAATTATCCTTATCTTTATTCTTTATCTCACATCCCACATCCAATCTATCAAAAAACCCTTTGGCATTATCTCTAAAATACATCAAGGATTCAGTGGATTTTCTTTCTCAAATATCTGTATCACATAATATCCTTCATGTTCTTAGGTCTTTACTCAAATTTCTCCTATTCAAGATGGCTACCCTGAGAATCTGGTTGAAAGTACCTGAATCACCTTTGTCTCACCCCTCTCTCTCATGACCCATCACCTTCTAATCACCAGATACTTTCTGCAGTTATTTGCTCAACTATTTACTTTCTGTCTCTAAGAAATCAAGGATTTTTCTCTTTTGTTCTCTGGATGATGGTGTCAATGCCTAAAATAATAGAATGTGGCACATGTCCCCCAAAATGTATTGAATGGATGAATATGGAGTGGATTCAAGTCTGCACAAGACCTCTTTTAACAAGTCATTTGTAAATCCATCCATTCCAACTCCCCTACATTATTACATCAGATGGATTATTCCAGATTTATCTATTTCAGCTCAAGTCACTCCCACGTCTATGTTTTGGTGCAGCTGCTGCTAAGTCACTTCAGTCATGTTCGGCTCTGTGTGACCCCATAGAGGGCAGCCCACCTGGCCTCTCTGTCTATGCTTTACGCTCATACAGACACAGAGAAACACAGGAAAAATCTGCCTTTATTTAACCATGATGCATATTTCTACTCAAAAGCAATAAATAATTAGGTAAGGTCTCAAAATGTTAATAGCTGTTCAAGCAGATATTGCTGTTTCAAGGAGTGACCACTTAATGAATCACCACTACCAAAGGGGTCAATGAGGCCAGTCCCAGATGTGTCATGTTATTTCAAACTCATCCACAAATGAGCACATTAATATTAACAGGCAGATTGCAAATTTTTATATTTATGTAAAACTGATTTGGGGAAACTACACGGCTGGGAGGTGTTATGAACATTTCTACAATCTGGTCTCCTGCAAATCAAGCCATTTTGGGGTCATTACTTATATGATATTAGAGAATCTGATTTTCAACTTTTCTGTGCAAAAAAAAAAAAAAATTAAAGTAAAGTAATATTGATGTTGAGCTTCAGGAGATTTTGTTGATAAGCAGCTACCAGGTCTAATTCAAAATCATTTCACCAAATGGAAGACATGTTTCTAGGAAACAATTGTGTCATCACAGCAACTTGTGTGTTTCTTAAACTCTGCCTTATCTAGATTTAGAAGATATTGTGTTTCTTGATTGGAGTGTTTCTTACGGAGACAACTTAGCATGTGACAACTTCACAACTTAGAACATGAAGTGTCCTCTGATGCTATATTCTGGTTGCCATCCACAAACCTCTGCAAACTTTGGACTAAAATGATGTGTTATTTTCCTTTCCCAGACAGATGTGTTTCCAAATGCATTATTGCACCAGGATCAGAAGAGTTCCTCTTTAAATGAGTCTGTTTCTTTTTGACTTCTTGCCTTCTAGCTTTTCTGTCTTCCTTTTCTCTTTTTCTTTCTCCCCTTTTGAATGCATCTTGTCTTGTCTCCCCTTCATTCATTGCCTTAACACTTTTCACTTAAACCTTTTTCCTCCTGTGATTTCCACTAAGGCACTAAAGAAGAATACAGTAAAATGTACATTTGAAATAGTAATATACTATACTACTACTAATAAAACTAGCCCATAGGAAAGAGAAAAGACAAGATATGAAGCCAAACTTATCTACCTAGTTGCCATGCCCTAAGTCAGATTAGCCTTTGAGATATTTTAGAACAAAGGTAAATATGAAGAAATAATTTTAAAATCACTCATCATCTTAAGATCAGTGAAACTCATTTATATATATATTGGTTTTATGTTGCTTGAGTTTATAATGTTTAATTATGTATGGTAGATAGTGTAATACAAAAGCTATACATAATATATATATAGTTTCATGCAAAGATAAGCACAATAAAGGACAAAAACAGTATGCAACTAACAGAAGCAGAAGATACTAAGAAGAGGTGGCAAGAATACACAAAAGAACTATACAGAAAAGATCTTAATGACTCGGATAACCATCATGGTGTGGTCACTTACCTAGAGCCAGACATCATGCAGAGTGAAGTCAAGTGGGCCTTATACAAAGCTAGTGGAGGTGATAGAATTTTAGCTAAGCTATTTCAAATCCTAAAGCTGATGCTTTAAAGTGCTGCACTCAATATGCCAGCAAATTTGGAAAACTCAGCAGTGGCCAAAAACTAGAAAAGGTCAGTTTTCATTTGAATACCAAAGAAGGGCAATGCAATTCCAAAGAATGTTCAAACTATCATCCAATTTCACTCATTCCAAATAATAGCAAGTTCAGTTCAGTTCAGTTCAGTTGCTCAGTTGTGTCCGACTCTTTGCGACCCCATGAATTGCAGCATGCCAGGCCTCCCTGTCCATCACAAACTCCTGGAGTTCACTCAAACTCCCGTCCATCAAGGCGGTGATGCCATCCAGCCATCTCATCCTCTGTTGTCACCTTTTCCTCCTGCCCCCAATCCCTCCCAGTATCAGAATCTTTTCCAATGAGTCAACTCTTCGCATGAGGTGGCCAAAGTACTGGAGTTTCAGCTTTAGCATCATTCCTTCCAAAGAACACCCAGGGCTGATCTCCTTTAGAATGGACTGGTTGGATCTCCTTGCAGTCCAAGGGACTCTCAAGAGTCTTCTCCAACACCATAGTTCAAAAGCATCAATTCTTCAGCTCTCAGCTTTCTTCACAGTCCAACTCTCACATCCATATATGACCATTGGAAAAACCATAGCCTTGACTAGACGGATCTTTGTTGGCAAAGTAATGTCTCTGCTTTTCAATATGCTATCTAGGTTGATCATAACTTTCCTTCCAAGGAGTAAGTGTCTTTTAATTTCATGGCTGCAGTCACCATCTGCAGTGATTTTGGAGCCCACAAAAATAAAGTCTGACACTGTTTCCACTGTTTCCCCATCTACTTCCCATGAAGTGATGGGAGCAGCT
>NW_011494392.1:1049887-1054441 GCF_000754665.1 Bison bison bison | reverse complement strand
ATAGAAAAACATCTATCTCTGCTTCACTGTCTATGCTAAAGCCTTTGTCTGTGTGGTGGTGGTGGTTTAGTCACTAAGTTATGTCCGACTCTTGTGAAAGCATGGACTGTAGCCCTCCAGGTTCCTCTGTCCATAGGATTCTCCAGGCAAGAAAATTGGAGTAGGTTGCCATTTCCTTCTCCTGGGGATCTTCCTGACCTAGGAATCAGACCCAGGTCTCCTGCTTTTCAGGCGGATTCTTTACCAACTGAGCTACAACGGAAGCCACCTTTTGACAATGTGAATCACAACAAACTGTGAAAAATTCTTCGAGAGATGGAAATATCAGATCACCTCTCCTGTCTCATGAAAAACCTGTATGCAGATCAAGAAGCAATAGTTAGAACCAAACATGGAACAAAAGACTGGTTCCAAATTGGGAAAGGAGTAAGTCAAGGCTGTATATTGTCATCCTGTTTATTTAACTTATGTGTGGAGCACATCATGTGAAATGCCAGCCTAGATGAGGCACGAAGTGGAATCAAGGTTGCCCAGAGAAATATCAACAACCTCAGACAGGCAGATGACAAGATCAACAACCTCAGATATCCAGATGACAAGAGCCTCTTGATGAAGGTGAAAGAGGAGAGTGAAAAAACTGGCTTAAAACTCAACATTCAAAAAAATGAATTGGGTCATCTGATCCCATCACTTCATGGCAAATAGATGGGGAAACAAAGGAAACAGTGACAGACTTTACTTTCTGGACTCCAAAATCACTGCTGGCAGTGACTACAGCCATGAAATTAAAAGATGCTTGCTCCTTGGAAGAAAAGCTATGACAAACCTAAACAGTATATTAAAAAGCAGAGATATTACTTTGCTGGCAGGGGTCCGTATAGTTAAAGCTATCGTTTTTCCAGTAGTCCTGTATGTATGTGAGAGTTGGACCGTAAATGAGGGTGAGCACCGAATTGATGCTTTTGAACAGTGGTGGTGGAGAATAATGTTGAGAATCCCTTGTACAGCAAGGAGATCAAGCCAGTCAATCCTAAGGAAAATCAACACTGCATATTCATTGGAAGGACTGATGCTGAAACTTCCAACACTTTAGCCACCTGTTTTGAAGACCTGGCTCATTGGGAAAAAAAGACCCTGTTGCTGGGAAAGATAGAAGGCAGGAGGAGAAGGAGATGACAGAGGATGAGATGGTTGGATGGTATCACTGTCTCAATGGATATGAGTTTGAGAAAGCTCTGGAAGATGGTGAAGGACAGGGAAGCCTGGTGTGCTGCAGTCCATAGGGTTGCAAAGATGACTGAGCAACTGAATAATAACAAAATACATAATGTATTGCAACACAGCCTCAAATTATACAGAATTTTCACTGTGGCTTTATGGAACAAAGAGATAGATGATGACAAAGGCATGATTTTTTTTTTTTTTTTTTAGTTTGAATCATGTTAGTCATATTTTCTTTATGGGGCCATAAAGGACCCAAAATTGCTAAAACTATCCTGGACAGGGGAGTGAACAAAGGAACAACAACAACAAAGAAAAGCAGGAGGTATAACTCCACCAGTATTTAGACAATACTACAAAGCTACAGCAAGGAAAACAGTGGAGTATTGGTACAAAAATAGGCATAGGGATCAATGGAACAGAATAAAGAGGCCATAAATAAACCCACACCTATGGTCAATTAATCTTTGACAAGGAAGGCAGTAATATAAAATGGGAAAAAGATAGCCTCTTCATCAAGTGGTGCTGGGAAAGTTGGACAGCTGCATGTAAATCAATGAAGTTAGAACACAGTGTCACACCATATGCAAAAATAAATTAAAAATGGCTTGAGATATTAAGCATAAATCATGACATCATAACACTCCTAGAAGAGAGCAAAGGCAAAATATTCTCTGACATAAATTGTACCAATGTTTTGGGGTCTGTCTCCCTAGGTAATAGAAATAAAATAAAAAAATAAGCAAATAGGACCTAATCAAACTTACAAGCATTTGCATAGTGAAGGAAACCATAAACAAATTAAAAGACAACATACGGAAAGGGAGAAAATATCTGCATATGCAACAGACAAGAACTCAATCTCCAAAATATACAAACAGCTCATACAACTCAACAACAACAAAAACAACCCAATCAAAAAATGGGCAGCAGACCTTAACAGACACTTGTCTCCAAGAAGACCTAAGGATGACCAGTAGAAACATGGAGAAATGCTCAACATCACTATTTAAGAGAAATCCAAATCAAAACTACAGTGAAGTACCACCTTGTACCAGTCAGAATGGCCATCAGTAAAAAGTCTACATATAACAAATGCTGGAGAGTGTGTGAAGAAAAGGGAACTCTCCTGCGTTGTTGGTAGATATATAAGTTGGTACAGACTCTATGGAAAGCAGTATGGAAGTGCCTCAGAAACAAAAAAATAGAATTACCATATGATACAGTAATCCCCTTCCTGGGCATATACTCAAACAAAACTATAATTCAAAAAGATACATGTGTCCCTATGTTCAAAACAGCACTGTTCACAGTAACCAAAACATGGAAACAACACAAATGTCCATCAACAATAGAATGGATAAAGAAGATATTGGAGAAGGCAATGGCATCCCACTCCAGTACTCTAGCCTGGTAGGCTGCAGTCGACGGAGGAGCCTGGTAGTCGGACACGACTGAGCGACTTCACTTTCTCTTTTCACTTTCATGCCTTGGAGAAGGAAATGGCAACCCACTCCAGTTTTCTTGCCTGGAGAATCCCAGGGACGGGGGAGCCTGGTGGGCTGCCGTCCATGGGGTCGCACTGAGTTGGACACGACTGAAGCGACTTAGCATAGTATATATATATATATATAGCCTTTGACTGTGTGGATCACAATAAACTGTGGAAAATTCTGAAAGAGATGGGAATACCAGACCACCTGATCTGCCTCTTGAGAAATTTGTATGCAGGTCAGGAAGCAACAGTTAGAACTGGACATGGAACAGACTGGTTCCAAATAGGAAAAGGAGTACGTCAAGGCTGTATATTGTCACCCTGTTTATTTAACTTATATGCAGAGTACATCATGAGAAATGCTGGACTGGAAGAACACAAGCTGGAATCTAGATTTCTGGGAGAAATATTAATAACCTCAGATATGCAGATGACACCACTCTTATGGCAGAAAGTGAAGAGGAACTCAAAAGCCTCTTGATAAAGGTGAAAGTGGAGAGTGAAAAAGTTGGCTTAAAGCTCAACATTCAGAAAACGAAGATCATGGCATCTGGTCCCATCACTTCATGGGAAATAGATAGGGAAACAGTCGAAACGGTGTCAGACTTTATTTTTGTGGGCTCCAAAATCACTGCAGATGGTGACTGCAGCCATGAAATTAAAAGACACTTACTCCTTGGAAGGAAAGTTATGATCAACCTAGATAGCATATTCAAAAGCGGAGACATTACTTTGCCAACAAAGGTCCGTCTAGTCAAGGCTATGGTTTTTCCTGTGGTCATGTATGGATGTGAGAGTTGGACTGTGAAGAAGGCTGAACACTGAAGAATTGATGCTTTTGAAGTGTGGTGTTGGAGAAGACTCTTGAGAGTCCCTTGGACTGCAAGGAGATCCAACCAGTCCATTCTGAAGGAGATCAGCCCTGGGATTTCTTTGGAATGAATGCTGCTAAAGCGAAACTCCAGTACTTTGGCCACCTCACGTGAAGAGTTGACTCATTGGAAAAGACTCTGATGCTGGGAGGGATTGGGGGAAAGCGGAGAAGGGGACAACAGAGGATGAGATGGCTGGATGGCATCACTGACTCGATGGACATGAGTCTGAGTGAACTCTGGGAGTTTGTGATGGACAGGGAGGCCTGGTGTGCTGCGATTCATGGGGTCGCAAAGAGTCGGACACAATAGAGCAACTGATCTGATCTGATATATATATATGGAATACTACTCAGTCATTACAAAGGAACACAATAATGTCATCTGCAGCAACATGGATGTAACTGGAGATTATCATACTAAAAGTATCATACTAAGAGAAGCAAGTCAGAAAGAGAAAGACAATTATCACATGATATCACTTATATGTGGAATCTAAAATACAGCACAAATGAACCTATCTAGAAGAAAACAATATAATGGGAAAGACTAGAGATTTCTTCAAGAAAATTAGAGATACCAAGGGAACATTTCATGCATAGATGGGCTCAATAAAGGACAGAAATGGTATGGACCTAATAGAAGCAAAAGATATTAAGAAGAGGTGGGAGAATACACAAAGGAACTGTACAAAAAATATTTTCAAAACCCAGATAATCACGATGGTGTAATCACTCACATTCACCTAGAACCAGACATCCTGGAATGTGCAGTCAAGTGGGTCTTAGCAAGCATCACTACAAACAAAGCTAGTGGAGGTGATGGAATTCCAGTTGAGCTATTTCAAATTCTAAAAGATGATGCTCTGAGAGTGCTGCACTCAATATGTCAGCAAATTTGGAAAACTCAGCAGTGGCCACAGGACTGGAAAAGATCAGTTTTCATTCCAATCCCAAAGAAAGGCAA
>NW_011494392.1:1033125-1049787 GCF_000754665.1 Bison bison bison | reverse complement strand
CAAAGAAAGGCAATGCCAAAGAATGCTCAAACTACCACACTATTGCACTCATCTCACATGCTAGTAAAGTAATGCTCAAAATTCTCCAAGCCAGGCTTCAGCAATACGTGAACCGTGAACTTCCAGATGTTCAAGCTGGTTTTAGAAAAGGCAGAGGAACCAGAGATCAAATTGCCAACATCTGCTGGATCATGGAAAAAGCAAGAGAGTTCCAGACAAACATCTATTTCTGCTTTATTGACTATGCCAAAGCCTTTGATTGTGTGGATCACAGTAAACTGTGGAAAATTCTGAAGGAGATGGGAATACCAGACCACCTGACCTGCCGCTTGAGAAACCTGTATGCAGGTCTAAGAAGCAACAGTTAGAACTGGACATGGAACAAGACTGGTTCCAAATAGGAAAAGGAGTACATCAAGGCTGTATATTGTCACCCTGCTTATTTAACTTATATGCAGAGTACATCATGGAAATGCTGGGCTGGAGGAACCACAAGCTGGAATCAAAGATTGCCTGGAAAAATATCAATAACCTCAGATATGCAGATGACACCATCTTTATAGCAGAAAGTGAAGAAGAACTAAAGACCCTCTTGATGAAAGTGAAAGAGGAGAGTGAAAAAGTTGACATGAAGCTCAACATTCAGAAAACTAAGATCATGGCTTCCGGTCCCATTACTTCGTGGCAAATAGATGGGGAAACAGTGGAAACAGTGGCTGACTTTATTTTGTGGGGTTCCAAGATCACTGCAGATGGTGTTTCCAGTCATGAAATTAAAAGATGCTTAGTCCTTGGAAGGAAAGTTATGACCAACCTAGACAGCATGTTAAAAAGCAGAGACATTACTTTTTCCACAAAGGTCCATCTTTTCAAGGCTATGGTTTTTCCAGTAGTCACATATGGATTTGAGAGTTGGACTATTAAGAAAGCTGAGCACCAAAGAATTGATGCTTTTGAAAAGTGGTGTTGGAGAAGACTCTTGAGAGTCCCTTGGACTGCAAGGAGATCCAACCAGTCCATTCTAAAGGAGATCAGTCTTGGGTGTTCATTGAAGGACTGATGTTGAAGCTGAAAGTCCAATACTTTGGCCACCTGATGTGAAGAGCTGACTCATTTGAAAAGACCCTGATGCTGGGAAAGATTGAGGGCAGGAGGAGAAGGGGATGGCAGAGGATGAGATGGTTGGATGGCATCACCTATTCAATGGACATTGGTTTGGGTAGATTCCATCAATTGGTGATGGACAAGGAGGCCTGGCATGCTGCAGTTCATGGAGTCACAAAGAGTTGGAAATGAGTGAGTGACTGAACTGAACTGAACTGAACAAATAGAAACAGATTATAGACATAGAAAACAGATTTGTGGCTGGTAAGGAAGAGTGGGGAGGGAAAGGAATGGACTGGTAGTTTGGGCTGGTTGATGCAAAGCACTACATTTAGAATGGATAAACAAGGTCCTATTGTATATCACAGGGAATTGTATCCAATGTCTTGTGATAAACCATAATGGAAAATAATATAAAAAAAGAATGTGTATATGTGTAAAAGAGAAATACAATAGATTTTTCATTAAAAAATCTTTTGTTTAGGGTTTGGATTATCATTTGGGGAGCTCAAAAGAATTGCATGGAGAGATCTTTACAGACAGATTTCAGGCTCCAATCTAGATCTTATTGAATCACAATCTTTAGAAAGGATCATGGGTGTCCCTGGTGACTGCCTGCAATGTAAGAGACCCAGATTTGACCCCTGGGTCAGGAAGATCCCCTGAAGAAGGGAATGGCAACCCACTGCAGTATTCTTGCCTGAAGAATCCCATGGACTGAAGAGCCTGGCTGGCTACAGTCTGTGGAGTAGCAAAGAGTCAGACACGATTGAGCGACTAACACACACGCACGCGTACACACACACACACACACGCATACTTTCATAAGTAATTTCAAGTATATTTCTGGAAGTTTTTGAAAATCATCACTTCAATAAAGTGAAAATGCACTAGTCGCTACTCATGTCCAACTCTTTGCAACCCCACGGACTGTAGTCTGCCAGTCTCCTCTGTTCCTGGGATTCTCCAGGCAAGAATCCTGGAATGGGTTGATATTCTTTTCTCAAGGGGATCTTCCTGACCTACGGGTCAAACTTGGGTCTCTGGCATTGCAGGAAAATTCTTTGCAATCTGAACCACCATGATATGTTTTTGCCCAACTGCCTTGCCTTGTGATGTTCTATTTGTTTGTTCCATTTGTTTATCAAAGGCCTTGGTCTTCAACAATTTTGCTGGTACCCCTTTCAATCAATCAACTTGGTGTCCATGAGCCCATTTGGTGTATGCCACAGCCTCAGTGCCATTCTCTTAATGCAAAGGTGGTATGACTGGAACGGAAGGCATACATGTTCCCTGACCCAATCTCTTTCATGAACTGAGTTTGCTCTGAGAGGCATCTTGCCTGTGCAGGTGCTAAGTCGCTTCAGTCATGTCCGACTCTGTGCAACCATATGGGCTATAACCTGCCAGGATCCTCTGTCCATGGGACTCTCCAGGCAATAATTGTGCAGTGGGTTGCCATACTCTCCTCCAGGGGATCTTCCCAACCAAGGGTTTGAACCCATGTCTCTTATGTGTCCTGCATTTGCAGCCTGGTTCTTTACCACTAGCACGACCTGGGAAGCCCATGAGATGCATCTTATGCTCACTTCAAACTCTCATTTCATAGATGAGAAAACTTGGCTCCTAGATATATGCCATGACATGCCCAAAGTCAAAAGATTCAATACTAGCAGAGATAGAATGAAACCCCAGGAGATCAAGTTATCAGCACAGTGTTCTTGCCACTGCTCCACACTGGGCCAATGAATACCTGAACACCCTTCTACACCCAGTGCCTTATGTTTCTTATGTTTCACCAGGAGCCCCACTGTCTCTGGAGGTGCAGTATTAGCTCCCTTTGTGACCATCTCCCCGTGTTTCTTTTATTCTCCTGTTCTTTGAACACCCTGAGAGAAAATATGTATTTGTTCTCCTCATTTTGCATTTGTTTCTCAACTTCCTTCAACTCTGCCAGTGTGATTCCTGCTGCTATCTGTGAGGGGCTTTCTTCTTCCCAACATTTAAAATATCTTTGTGTAACTCAGAGAGCCATGCAAAATGTCTCTATTGAAATTCAAAACCCAACCAGGCTGACCTCATTTCAAAATAAGACCAAATCTCAAGCCATGAAGGGATTTTTATTCAAAACATCCTTTTACATATTTTTATTTATTTGTATGAAAATACTTTTTCCTGTGGACATTTTGTAGCTGCATGAGGTATTTTAGAGTGCTCATGAGAAAGGGGCTTGAAAATGCCCTATATTTGTACATAAAGTTATGCATATGCAAATTCACACACACTCATAGTAAGCGCTATTTACAATGAAACCAGACACCCACTATAACATTATGAATCTTGGGCTGATCACTGACCGGGCTGTCATTCCATGGCTCTCAGTCCACCTAAGGAATCCACCAAGTATTACTTTTGTTAAGTCCAAGCAGGAGAAAAGTTAATGGCAGAATAACATGGTAAGGAGTACTAGATTTTAAGCTGCCTATTCTAACAGACTTCCAGTGTTATCGGTATTCATCAAATGATGAAGGGGAATGAAACCTGTTTCTCAACCCAGGAACATATTTTGACTCATCAGCCAACCATGGTATTTGTCACAGGAAATGTTACTTTCGTATCTATGGTCTGGTTAAAAATGCACTTCTGACCCACCCCTGGCCAATTACACACCAGAAGAAATCCAAGTTGTTTTTGGCAAAGCTGTACTTGTCCCTAAAAAAAAGTGACTTGAAAGAGATGATTTCTCTGCTGGTTGCTGGTTTTAGATGTCAAGCTAAAAAAATGTAGATGTAAAAGTACCTACTATGTGCCAGGAAAATTCTCTCTTATGTCTCTCTTCCTGTGAATCAGCGCTGCCACTTCTCTTTCCTCCTCTTCTGACCTGTCATCATTAGCTTTTTGAGAGTTTTCATTTCTTTGCTGACTTGTAGATGTAAAGCTTGGAAAAAAGTCATTTTGCTACTTGGCGTGAAGGCACAGGAATCTGCCTCTAGTCTTTCTCTACCTTTCAGTCCAAGTACCCTAATTTATCGGTATTAACTCTTCCACTCTTCGGGGAGAATTCCTGTTCAGAGTTCTCCTGCCACGATCAGTAGTTGATATGTATGTTCATCTCTCTATTGCTGTCTCTATCTATCCAATCAGTGTCAATATCTATATATGTATATCACCATACTTGGGGCCCACGAACAGAGTCAAAAAAAAAAAAAATTGCACTCTTCCAATCAAATTCGCTGATAGGAATTTAGAATTGGGAAAATCAGCATGTTCAGCTCTAAGGTTCTTCTGAAATGTTATGTAAATTTGGGGCTAAGAGATCCAAGATAGACTGCCCTTGTTCATACTCGAGTTATGTGAAATCGCAGGCTAGAAAAATCAAAGATGGGGATTCTCTGATGGCTCAGTGGTAAAGAATCCACCTGTCAATGAAGGAGAGGAGAGTTTGGTCCCTGATTCAGGACAATCCCATGTACCATGGAGCAACGAAGCCATGGGCCACAACTACTGAGTCTGTGCTCTGGAGTCGAGGAGCCGCAACTCCTGGAGACGGCCTTAAAGACTGTGCTCCACCACAGCGCTGCAATGAGACACCTGCACACCGCAACGGAAAACAGCCACCGCTTGCCGCAACTCGAAAAGCTCACGCAGCAACGATGACCCAGCACAGCCAAAAATGAATGTCAACAAAGAAATGAAAACTCTCAAAAAGCTAATGATGACAGGTCAGAAGAGGAGGAACGAGAAGTGGCAGCGCTGATTCACAGGAAGAGAGACAGAAGAGAGAATTTTCCTGGCACATAGTAGGTACTCCATAAGTATGTTAGTATTTAATAGTAAGTGCCAGTTGTTTATATCTTCTTCACAGTGTATTTTATGTATATTGTAAAAATGAACTCTGGGGTCTTAAGACAGTTTGTTCAAAACTGTGGTTCCTACTTTGCTTTAGCAAATATTTCTAAAGTTGGCCTCTGGATTAACAAGATTTCTTCCTGATCCTGCTCTCATAACCATGGCCAGAACAGGCTGAGCATGGGGGCTGCAGGCTGTTGTTTCTGTCCACCCAGGCTCTGCTTCAGAGGACAAGCAAACAATTCTTGAAGGCCAGTCATTAGAAATTATTTTTTCTAAAGTATACTGCAAGAACATCATAAAAATTTATTCTCAAAATACCAAAAAATAAACTTTAAAAATGAAGTATATGTGTAGGCAATGAGTATCAAAAATACCCATATGGTGACTAAAGATAGATTATAAAACAGCATCAAATGAAGACAGAAATGGGATATTTTGTGATAACATCAGACTTGTTAAGGAGGTAATATCACATTCATTATAAAATGGGTCAAAACATTGGAATATAAAGTAAAAATTGCATCTGAAATTCCAAATTGATGTGTATTTTGGGCTTAAATTACTCCTCCTCTATCTTTATAAAGCCATTGCCTCTGCCCCTACATATGCAGCAATAATTATATCTTTATATTCCTTTTAAAGGGTATCAGAAGCAAGGACAAATAGAAAAATAGCTATAAAAATGGCATGACAATGTCCTTTTAAATTATGTAAACCTCGTTTATGTAACAGTGTCACTGAACAAATAATCAGTTGGTTGAGGAAGATTAGTGTCTGTAATTATTTATTCATTTTAATGTTTGTTATTAAGCCTTCCTTTTGCTATTTGTGGCCATTATATGATGAAAGATCAATACAGAGAAGATGAGAAAGTGTGCAGATGATGGCTAATTATCAGAAACAAGAAAGGTAGGCAGATGTCTGCTTCCTGCTGATAATCCCACTCTTCATCTCACAAACGTTTCTCTAGTTAACATTTTCCTTGCCTTGAAACAATACAGAAAGGTAGCAGTTGTCTTATTCCTTTTCCTGTAGGTAAAGCATCTTACCAGGTTTATGAGGCTGTCTGTCTGTCTGTCCCCTTTTCTCTGTACTCCCAAACACAGTGTGTCACCTAACACAGGCACTCAACAATATTAGCTGAACGAATAATAAGTGAACAAGAAGCACACTGGGAAGCATTATATCCCATCTAACAGATGTGAAATTCACATCAGCCTTCTAAATGCCCTGAGAAGGCCTGCAGTAAAAGAAGCCTGCTTAGTTTATGTAAAGGTGGTATCACCAAATGATTGTTTCCCACTGTTTGTGGTTATAATTCAGGGAAGCATGTTATGAAATACCAAATACTATATTTCCAATTATGGTATGATATTGCCATTTTAGTTTACTAAAGAAGTGCATTGCAATCAGTTGCATTTGGATGCAAACAAAAAGAAAAAGGAAACTCACTTATCTTACAATCACTTGAAATGCAATGCTTGTATCAGCCAAAAAGTCAAATTGTCTACTCTACTCATCCATGTTTGTTCATGTAGCTTTTGTATCAGACCCAGGCTTCTGTAACTGAAAGTAGGTACCTTATCCATCGTGCTGCCTGTAGCACCTAATGATTGTCACCGAACATCTGGTTTGTGATGGCACACTTATTTTCTTTTACATATTTTTGCTCTGTGCTCCACAATTAGTAAGCACTGATTTAAATCATTTAAAAAGAAATAACTGTTATATATCTCTGGACGATAAATTAAAGCTATAGATTCAGTATTGCCCAACCCATACACATTATGCAATACAAGAGAAGACAGAATAACTCCATTGTAGAAGGAAGGTCTATAGATATTTTCCTGCTCTTTCATTTATCCTTCCTGAAAAACTCTGCTCAAAATCCTTATCATTGATATAAAGAGAAAACACAATTTCCAACTGATAGCTCCTTCAGCAAAAAAGACTGGTTGCATCTTCTTAAGTTTGAGGGGAAATGTGTTGAAGAACTTTAAAAACCATGTGTCAATTTTAAAAAGTGCTATTTTACAAAAGGACTTAAATTATTTTAAATGCCTTACTAAGTCTTTCTAGCAGCATTCAGGGCCTAGATGAGGTTTTATAATCACATATTTGTAGTGGTCTCAAACTGCTTTGATGTGTGATGTCAATTTTTTTCAGCCACATCTCTGCCTCAGGATTAAGGAAGAGCCTGAGTGCCGAGGAATTGATGCTTTCAAACAGTGGTGCTCTTGTGAGCCCCTTGGACAGCGAAGAGATCAAACCTGTCAATCCTAAAGGAAATCAATCCTGAATATTCACTGGTAGCACTGATGCTGAAGCTGAAACTCCAATACTTTGGCCAAGTGATGTGATGAGTAGACTCATTGTGAAAGACCCTGATGCTGGAAAGATTGAGGGAAGGAGGACAAGGGGACAACAGAGGATGAGATGCTTGGATGGCATCATGGACATGATGGACATGAGTTTGAGCAAACTCCAGGAGATAGTGAAGGACAGGGAAGCCTGCAGTTCTGTAGTTTAGTCAGTTCAGTTCAGTTGGTCAGTCATGTCCAACTCTTTGCAACCCCATGGACCGCAGCAGGCCAGGCCTCCCTGTCCACCACCAACACCTGGAATTCACTCAAACTCATGTCCATTGAGTTGGTGATGCCATCCAACCATCTCATCATCTGTCTACCCCTTCTCCTCCTGCCTTAAATCTTTCCCAGCAAAAGGGTCTTTTCCAGTGAGTCAGTTCTTTTCATCAGGTGGCCAAAGTATTGGAATTTCAACTTCAGCATCATTCCCTCCAATGAATATTCAGGACTGAATTCCTTTAGGATGGACTGGTTGGATCTCCTTGCAGTCCAAGGGACTCTCAAGAGTCTTCTCCAACACCACAGTTCAAAAGCATCAATTCTTTGATGCTCAGCTTTCTTTAAATCAAACTCTTACATACATACATGACTACTGGAGAAACCATAGCCTTGACTAGACCGAACTTTGTTGGCAAAGCAATGTCTTTGTTTTTTAATATGCTGTCTAGGTTGGTCATAAATTTATCCAAAGGAGCAAGCGTCTTTTAATTTCAAGGCTGCACTCACCATCTGCAGTGATTTTGGAGTCCCCCAAAATAAAGTCTGTCACTGTTTCCACTGTTTCCCCATCTGTTTGCCATGAGGTGATAGGACCAGATGCCATGATCTTAGTTTTCTGAATGTTGAGCTTTAAGCCAACTTTTTCACTCTCCAGTTTCACTTTCATCAAGAGGCTCTTTAGTTCCTCTTCGCTTTCTGCCATAAGGATGGTATTATCTGCATATCTGAGGTTATTGATATTTCTCCTGGCAATCTTGACTCCAACTTGTGCTTCATCCACCCTGTCATTTCGCATGATGTACTCTATATTTAAGTTAAATAAACAGGGTGACAAATTACAGCCTTGACATAATCCTTTCCCTGTTTGGAATTGGTCTGTTATTTCACGTCCACTTCTAACTGTTGCTTCCTGACCTGCATACAGATTTCTCAAGAGGCAGGTCAGGTGGTCTAGTATTCCCATCTCTTTCAGAATTTTCCAGTTTGTTGTGATCCACATAGTCAAAGGCTTTGCTATAGTCAGTAAAGCAGAAATAGATGTTTTTCTGGAACTCCCTTGCTTTTTCTATGATCCAAGGGATGTTGGCAATTTGATCTCTGGTTCCTCTGCCTTTTCTAAAATCAGCTTGAACATCTGGAAGTTCATGGTTCACATATTGTTGAAGCCTGGCTTGGGAAATTTTGAGCATTACTTTACTAGCATGTGAGATGAGTGCAATTGTGTTGTAGTTTGAGCATTCTTTGGCATTGTCTTGTTTGGTTTTGGAATGAAAACTAACTTTTTCCAGTCCTGTGGCCATGGATGAGTTTTCCAAATCTGCTGGCATATTGAGTGCAGCACTTTCACAGCATTATCTTTTAGGATGTGAAATAGCTCAACTGGAATTCCATCACCTCCACTAACTTTGTTCATAGTGATTCTTCCTAAGGCCCACTTGACTTAGCATTCCAGGATGTCTGGCTCTAGGTGAGTGATCATACCATCGTGATTATCTGGGTCATGAAGATCTTTTTTTGTGTAGTTCTTCTGAGTATTATTGCCACCTGTTCTTAATAGATTTTGCTTCTGTCAGGCCTGTATAATTTTTGTCCTTAATTGAGTCCATCTTTGCATGAAATGTTCCCTTGGTATCTTTAATTTTCTTGAAGAGATCTCTAGTTTTTCCCACTCTATTGTTTTCCTCTATTTCTTTGTACTGATCACTGCGGAAGGCTTTCTTCTGCAGTTCATGGGATCTCAAAGAGTCGCAGTGACTGAACAACAACAAAGAAATTTATTGTGAGCAAGATCAAAAGATATAATCTTATGAGAAAGCAAAACAATATTTCCATCTTAATGATCTGCTCTTAGACACTGGAGAAGGGATAGGCTACCCACTCCAGTATTCTTGGAGGGCTTCCTCCAGAGCTTCCCTGGTGGCTCAGCTGGTAAAGAATCTACCTGCAGAGTGAGACCTGGGTTCGATCCCCGGGTTACCTGTGGACCCTGCCTTAGAAAAAGGTTTGGGCTTCCCTGGTGGCCCAGATGGTTGAGAATCCCCCTGTAATGTGGGATACTTGAGTTCAATCCCTGAGTTGGAGAGATCTCCTGGAGGAGGACGTGGCTACCCACTTCAATATTCTTGCCTGGAGAATCCCCATGGACAGAGGAACCTGGCAGGCTACAGTCCAAGGAGTCACAAAGAGTCAGATATGACTGAGGGACTAGGCACACATAGACAATGGAATTCAAAAAGGTCTATTCATTTAGAGAGCAAAACAACTAAACCTATTATACTTACCTTGGCTCTACTTCAATAAGTGAGTTAAGGTTTCAGGAATTCAGTTTCCGCAAGTATGACAGGAATAATAGTGTACATCCCATAAAATTTTTGTGAGCATTAAATAACATGATCTGTGACAAGGTCTTCATGTAACATCTGTCACATTATTACCACTTAAAATATTTATAGGCAGATACTGTTCATTTTATTTATCAGTGATATGAAGGCTATCAAATTAGTTAAATATTAAGATATGACGGGGTCGGTCTAAAGAATTGGTTAGAACCATGTTCAAAATATTTGTTTCAGGCGGATTCATTTTGATATTTGGCAAAACTAATACAATTATGTAAAGTTTAAAAATAAAATAAAATTAAATAAAAAAATATTTGTTTCATTGTATTAGAAATTTTTAAAAATCATATATCTGATTTACTGATTTGTAATATTTATTTTCTTACAGGACTCTGTTCATTCTTTTAAGTTTCTATGTTATAATTCACTCCAACTCTATAGTAACATTGCTTTGATCATCCCCTACTTTACCTAATAAACCCAGCTGCCTAATATACCACAGCTAGTTTTTAGGTTATATATACATTTTGTTTATTGAGTTCTGTAGTATGTATTTTGATTTAAAAAATAAGCTTAAGCTTATTATTATTATTATTTTGGTTATTTTTTATTGGAGCGTAGTTACTGGGACTAAACTCTTATTTGAAGTTTTTTTCTTTTTTTTTTTTTCTTATACCTTTGGGAGATTCTGCAAGAATTCTTCACTATGTAGTTCTCTGTTAGAGATGAACCCATGTGATGTAACCCCACTGGACTTCCTTATTCCCTTGCCCTGTGGGTCTGCCTGCTAGCACTTTGCTGTTCAAATTCCCTTGGCCAATAGTACCTGTTTGGGGTCACATACTGGCAAGATGGCTAAAACATGATTCCATATAGCTGCTTTAGCTAAGAAAAACTCATATGCTTTTGCCAAGCCAAACAGTAGGAGTAGAGGTTGTTCAGTGAGGTTCCTTCTCTCCACTCTGTCCTTTCCAATTTTATTTTTCATTGTTTAAATAATCAAAGTAGACGCAGCTTACACATACATCCAACAAAGCATAAAGAAAAATAAGCATCCTTTCCTTGTTTATGTGCTGTTTTAAGTGATTTCCTTTGATGCTTCGAGCACCGTATTTGTTTCAGTGGGGCAGATACGTGCCCTCCCCTTTGTCTTGATTTGAGATAGAGACAGAAGGATCACTGCACTCTCCTTCTTACTCACATAGCAGACGATCCACATGTCCTCCTTTGATCATAGGCTGAGGAGAGGGCAGGAAGTGTGATAGGGTTATTTGACCTTGTTCCATTTCTAAATAAGATATAGGAAACTTTCCAGTTTCCTAATTGTTACATGATAATTCTGTCAGTACTTTTAAAGCCACTAGCCAATAAAAAAGCCCCACTGTATATCTTCATAACTAATTAAATAAGCAAGCAGATATAACATTCTATGTATCAATAGATATATATAAGTATACCTGTTTATATGTGTATATAAATATATATGGGCAACCCTTGTGACTCAGCTGCAATATGGGAGAACTGGGTTTGATCCCTGGGTTGGGAAGATCCCCTGGAGAAGGGAAAGGCTACCCACTCCAGTATTCTGGCCTGGAGAATTCCATGGACTGTATAGTCCATGGGGTCACATATATACATTTATTTTCTACAGAAAAGCATTCTCTTTTGAACCCTTGTAACCACAGAATTCTCTTTATAATTTTCAAATGTGAAGAGTGAATAAAATTAAAAGCATAGGTTAGTATTTAGCATTTATATAGCGCTTGTATTAGAATAGTACTTTAGAAGAATTCAGTCCTTAATCCTCATAACAGTCCTGGGAGGGAGGCCAGTTATCATCCCTTTATAAATGAGGAAACAGAGACCTGGAAAGGTTGGTGACACATTATGCAGCTGATTGGTGGCCACCACCGATTAAAACACAAAGGCCTTGACTGGGAGAGATGTTGTTCATCCTTTGGACCCTAAAAAAATGAGATTTCTTAATAAACCTGTGAGTCATAGAGAGGAGGCACAGACTGACTATGATTTTACTAGGCTGTTTCCACTGCATCTCATTGATGGCTTAAATCATCTTAGTGCTGCTGAACCCTTTTCAGCAATAAAATAAAAAGTGTATTAAGTGCTAAATTCTGCCCATAACTGGTATTTCTCATTGACTGCAAGTTTATGGAAGTTGTCAACTTCAGAGACTAACTTATATGAAGGCAATCCAGCCTCTGTAGGTAGATGAATTGATGTAGTCAGAAATGATGAGGATAAAATTAACAAATTTACCAGTCTTTTGGAGCTGAGGCTACATTTGCCAGTTTTTATATGCCAGCACTATCTCCTTACAAAACCCCAGAGTTGAAGCATTTATCATTCTCACCTTTAGACACTGTTACCTAGATACCTCAGTTTTAGTTACAAGCTTGAGATCACCATAGCAACCAATTAGTATTTATGTTGCTAAGACAGGATGCAGAGAAAGAGGAAAGCAGGATGTGCTTACTCATTTTTATATGATCTCAATAGAGAACGTATAAAATGCTGATCCCAGTGTCCAAATTCCTATCAACTTCTCTCATCCTAATGTATATTCACATTTGTCTTTTCCATTAGTAAACCACTTGATGGCAAATCACTTACGGTATGTATAATAAATTCTATATCTGCTAATAGTGCCCCCCAAAAAGGTGAGAAAAAGGAAAGATAATTATATTTTCTGATGTGCTGGCCTGTTTTGAGATTTGGGTTTCACAATCCAAGCCTTCAGCTCACACTTTTTCAAGATCTCCAGTATCAAATCACATATCTTCCTCTTGCTTTTTGAAAGACTATAAGCAGTTCCACAGGCTACTGTAATTTGTATTTTTGTTGCATTTTAGCCTCCTCACTTTAATTGTAAGTAATCTGAGAAACATAGGAAGAGTACAACCATTTAGGTACAAATCGCAGCTCCAGCACAAACTAACGAAGGAGCCTCAAGCAAGCCACTATGCTCCTTGACTCAGTGCTTAAAACAATTTAGTATCTTGAGGTTGGATAGGGTAAATGCTCATTAAAATGTAGATGTCTTTTGCCAACTCCTTAAAAAATACATGCAGTCATTTCAAATAAGTGTCTTTTTTATGTGTTTGTGTGTGTATTCTACACTGAATAGTTTGTTCTTTTTCGAAAATCTAATTCTTGGAAAACTTTCCATACAGCAGGGCTATGTAAACTCTTCGCCATATGACTCTGCATTGCAAAGACAGTCGAGCTGTTGACACTGAGCACCTTGGATTGCATGAACTTGTGGATATCTGTAATGTCACCGATCACCAGTGAGGTCTGGTCATTTTTGTTTTCCTTGTTTATAGAAGATTCCCCTAAGCAACATAACTGCTCCCCAGGTTTGTCCTGAAACAGCTTAGTACCCTTTGGAATTAATGAAATAGACTAAGAAATTATTACTCTGAAAAGCTAAGTAGTTTGGATAAATTGGATAAAGAATTAAAACTTTCCTTCTATTCAATTTGTTGTAAATGGTTTTCACAGCAAAGAAATGGTAAAAACTGAGTTCTTAGATCATGTCATAGACCATACAGGAGATGGAGTAATCTTTCTGGTCTATATGATTTCAGTCTCTTTTGACAAGTCTAGTAAGATAATTAGTTAGACAAGTTGACAAACTATTTAAATGAAGATCATTTAATATCTTAACAGTTTGTAGATATTCCCAACAATCACTACAAGCATAATCCACATGAGAGCTGTCTCCTCGTCAATCGTGGGCACACATGGCTCTGTCCCCAAAGCCCCTTCCTCAGTTAGCTGAAAGCTCTGAGGGCAGCTCCAGGTTCCATGCCTCTTGCATCTACTCTCTGCCCACCTCCACTTCACTGTCTTTAATAGAATTATTATAGATATTGACAAAGCAAAATATTTTTTAAATGGTTGCTAATGCCAAAACAATGCCAGCAGTAAAAATAATCAAATAAAACTAAGCTTATTTGGACTTAACCAACAGAGATGAGTAGCCATCACTGTTATTCTGCTGGATAAGTTATTTTTCTGTTTTTCTTCTTCATGTAGATGATGCCTCAAGGCTTTCGCATCTGATACATGAACACAGTGATATGCTTTTCCCTCCAGAATAGTTGACTTCAAATGTGAAACTGTGAACAAAACATAAGATACTTATTTCTACCATCAACTTTATTTGAGAAGTTTTTATTTATTTTATTTTTATTTTTTATTTTATTTTATTTTTTTTAATTTTATTTTATTTTTAAACTTTACTATTTGAGAAGTTTTTAAAAAGCCTCAAAATTATATATTCTTAACAGTATCTTAGAATATTTTAGAAAAACAGTAAAATGTTAGATTTTTCTGAGGTTTTTTTTTTTTTTTTTTTTTTTTTAGTAATAGTCTTTTAAATAATCTTTTTAAATAGTCTTTCTTTTCTAAAGGCCAACTAGCTCAGTGCTAAACAATTCACTTTCTCTAAGTTTTCAGTATGAAAAATGTAATGGAATCATGTAGTTACAGAAGAATGGAAGGCATTAACTGCCTATGAAAATTCTCCAGTACCTACTATAAAATCAAATCTAAGCAAATTAAATAGAATCAAAAGTAACAAATACATTTTCTAGTGCCTTCAATGTGCAGTGTCGTGTATCAGACAGTGCAAAACAGATATAAAAATAATACAGTCCCTTCCCTTGGGAACTAATCAATCATTTGGTAGCCAACACCTAAACAGGTGAACAGTTAAATAGTATTAAGAGATTAAATAATTATATAAGAAATGTTATAAAGTACAATTTGACTCTAAGTCTTAAAGAAAAAGACACTATGGGCATTAAACAGGTATAAGTTCAGAGGTGGGAAAAATCATTTCAGATAGTGTTCAGTTCGTCCTCACTTTGTGACTGCCTCTTAAAATTGTATCCCTCTGAAAATTCTCGCTTGGGGAGAATTTTGTGGAAGAAAGAAGGTTAGTGGCCAACTTCCTGGAATATGCACTGTACATGTCACTAGCTTGGAATTTATTATAGAATGTCTTGTACTACTGCTTATGTTGTTAGAAGTGTAAATAATGCAATAAGTAAAAGTTGCTCAGCATTGCAGGCAGATTCTTTACCAACTGAACTATCAGAGAAGCCCAAATAATACAATAATGATGATAATAATAGCTACAGTTTAAAAAAACCAAGTGTAATGCAAAGTGTTCTATATACATCATCTTTTTTTTTTTTCCAATTTCTGTGTCGCTATTTGGTAGTTAGAATTTCTAAATCCTATTAAACTGTGTGAGGAGTTTTGGCCTAATTCTAAAAAGAAATGGCGTAACATAGCTTGCTGATAATAGATCCACGAAGTCAAAGTATGTGTTATGTCACTGTGTGTGTCTTATGCCAAAGTCTGTGACACCGACACTGATTTTTTCAACCTTAACCGCTGAGCTCTGGAGTTCAAGAGCTAGAAGATAAATTCTTGATGGCAGAGGCAACGCCTCTGTGTTCTGGTAATCCTCAGAGAGACTGAGTTTGAACCTGAAAATTGAGTCTTATACTGAGTAACTCTATTATTAGTCCACCAAGAAATAATTAGGATTTTAAGAAATCACACTTCAAGGATACCTGAGTTGAATTACTGGCTTCTCAAATTACATGTTCTTTTAGCAGAGTGAATTTGAATTTTCTGGTTCTAGAAACTGACAACGTGGGTACTGACCCTGTTTCTAATCCATCCTTCTTATGAGACTTTCGGGAAGGGATTTACATGCTCCATGTCTTAGGTTTTCATCTGTACAATGAAGGAGATAATAATACCACTGATTGTGGGAAAGTCTTAAAGAGATGGAACTACCAGACCACCTTACCTGCCTCCTGAGAAGCCTGTATGCAGGTCAAGAAGCAACAGCTAGAACTAGACAAGGAACAATGGACTGGTTCAGAATGGGAAAGGAGTATGTCAAGGCTATATATTGTCACCCTGCTTATTAACTTATATGCAGAGTATGTCATGTGAAATGTCAGCCTGGATGAAGCACAAGCTGGAATCAAGATTGCTGGGAGAAATATCTATATCCTCAGGTATGCAGATGACACCACCCTTATGGCAGGAAGTTAACAGGAACTAACGAGCATTTTGATGAAGGTAAAAGAGGAGAGTGAAAAATATGGCTTAAAACTCAACATTCAAAAAACTAAAATCATGGCATCTCGTCCCATCCCTTCATGGCAAATAGACAGGGAAATAGTGGAAACAGTGACAGAGTTCATTTTCTCCAAAATCTCCAAAATCACTGCAGGCAGTGACTACAGACTTGAAATTAAAAGATGCTTGCTCCTTGAAAGAAAATCTATGACAAATCTAGACAGTTTATTAAAAAACAGAGAGATTACGTTGCTAACAAAGGTCCATACACTCAAAACTATTATTTTTCCAAGAGTCATGTATGGATGCGAGAGTTGGACCATGAAGAAGGGTGAACACCGAAGAACTGGTTCTTTTGAACTGGCAGAAAGTGAAGAGGAACTCAAAAGCCTCTTGATGAAAGTGAAAGTGGAGAGTGAAAAAGTTGGCTTAAAGCTCAACATTCAGAAACGAAGATCATGGCATCCGGTCCCACCACTTCATGGGAAATGGATGGGGAAACAGTGGAAACAGTGTCAGACTTTGTTTTTCTGGGTTCCAAAATCACTACAGATGGTGACTGCAGCCATGAAATTAAAAGATGCTTACTCCTTGGAAGGAAAGTTATGACCAACCTAGATAGCATATTCAAAAGCAGAGACATTACCTGGCTG
>NW_011494392.1:965629-1032841 GCF_000754665.1 Bison bison bison | reverse complement strand
TGGATGGCATCACTGACTCGATGGACACGAGTCTGAGTGAACTCCGGGAGTTGGTGATGGACAGGGAGGCCTGGCATGCTGCGATTCATGGGGTCACAAAGAGTCGGACATGACCAAGCGACTGATCTGATCTGATCTGATTGGAGAAGACTTCTGAGAATCACCTGGACTGCAAAGAGATCCAATCAGTCAATCCTAAAAGAAAATCAGTCCTGAATATTCATTGGAGGGACAAACGTTGAGGCTGAAGCTACAATACTCTTGCCACCTGATGCGAAGAACCAATTCATTGGAAAAGACCCTGATGCTCGGAAAGATTGAAGGCAGGAGGAGAAGGGGATGACAGAGGATGAGGTAGATGGATGGCATCACTGACTCAATGGACATGAGTTTGAGCAAGGAGTTGGTGAAGGAAAGGGAAGCCCGGCATGCTGCAGTCCATGAGGTTGCAACAAGTCAGACATGACTGAATGATTGAACAACAACAATAAGAATGGGTTGTTTATGTTGTTGTGAGGATTAAATGAGAAAATCTATGTCAGGCAGCTAGAACTGTGCCTAACAAGTAAGTAATCAAAATATTAACCATCGTCATTATTTTCTGGACATTGGAGACGATCACCTAACTTCTGCAATGGAGGGATTGAATAGCTGGTTATCATCTATTGTTTATTAACTGTTCTATGTAAATATCCTGAAGTGACAAGGCAGGATTTGCTGGAGGACCCAGGAGTGAATCTGCCAGACACAGAAAACAAAAAGAAACTTTCAAAGCAGTGCCAAACACGGCCTCAGAATCTATACCTGGAGTCAGTTCCCTCTCTTGGTGAATCTGGCTAGAGATGGAGACAAAAATGGATCTTCCTTTTCATTGAACTTTCCCAAAGCATTAGAAATTGGAGGTTCTTTTAAAATTTTTTGTATGTGTTTTAGAAAAGATGTGTATGTCTATGTATGTCTGTATTTATTCACATGCGCTTAGCATTCCTTTTCCTTTCTAAAACCTTTAAAAAAGGCTTAGAGGCTTTTCTCTCTTTTTGGTTTGTTTTGAGTGGTCTTGAATCCTGTGCTTCTCAAGATGCAATGGCAGCAAATCTGAGTTGGTTTCTGTTTCAGTGGCTTTGTCGTTCAATCTGCAGACAGAGACATGTTTGACATGGAAATCTCCAAATGAAAAATCAAGATCTATTCAGTTTTGCTTATCTTACCAAGTCTATATTTTTTTTTACCAGTCCCCAAAGTGCAATTTCCTAAAAGGACTAAAAGAAGCCATCAAACTACTTTGATACTAAACAACCAAAGAAAATAGTGGACTGAGAAAGCTTGTCATTTTTTCAAGCTGTAGAAATACAGATTAATTTTTGTCTCTAAATCAACCAATCAATTTTATATCAAAATGCTCTGTTGACTGCCTATTGAATTCTTAGGCTTGAACTTTGTTTTGTGAGGTGAAGAGTGAGAATGAAGAAGCTAACAATTATTGATCACCTATTCCAGAACATTGACTTATGGATCACTGTGCTCCATGGGCCATTCTAGAAGAGGGTTATAATAAGGCCATGATAACAAGAATAAGTTTTCTATGGCTCTGCCTCAATGCACAAATAGAAGAACTTCAAATCTCCTCCCTTAAATCCACTCCAGTTACTTTTGAGAATTCCTGATGAGTGAACAACATGTGCTGACCTGCCCCATCTTCTGGGCGAGCACTTTGTGAATGGCCCATCATCCCACTCTACTTCTGTCTTCTCAGTTTCCTCCTGTACCTCTGACAACCTCTTTACAACAAGACTTCTGACTATTCTAACTATGCCCATTACATCCACCAGGCCTGCAATATGCCTCTCGTCATTACTTTCCCTCCTGATCTGGTTATTCCACCATCCCACCTCGTATCATCTCAATAACCTTATCTAAGAGGCTGATTTCAATTTTCAGCCTCTTCTTTGACTTCTAGCTTTCCCTCATACCCTACATCCAACTAGTCAGCCAATCTTACCAACTATGACTGTAAATCTACCTACTATCACAATTATTTCCCCAAACCATCTTCACCACAATTCTGCCCCAATCAACATTTTCTGTCTCCAACCATGAAAACAGCCTCCTAAATAGACATCTTTCAATTTGATGACTGAAATGGCCCCCATAGATAGTTTTCTAATCTATTTTATCTGTATGACATCAACACTAATTTTTAAAAAGCAAATATGATCACGCCATACTTCCTTAAAGCTTTTTAGTGATGCCCTGTTTTTCTGAGGATAGAGATCCAATATTTTGCCCCTTCCTTTCCTTCCAGCCTTATCATCACATCCTTATCAGGCAGATCACTTGTTAGCACAACTAAATTTTCTTATGTTGCCTACAGATGCTATGTTCTCTCTTCATTCCATACCAATGTTCAGTTTCTTCCTCATTCTAGAATAACCTTCCCTGTAGAATGTCGGCCATCATCCTTAGGTTTCACCTTAAGCTGAGTTATTCAAGGAAGTGTCCCACTCCCACCGTACACCTCCAAATGGGCATAAGATGTGTTTCCTGTATACTCCCACAGCACCCAGTACATGCATTACCATTATCTACACAGCACTGTTCTCAACGGTTTATTTGGCTTTTTCCTCCACTACCCCAATATAGTAAAATAATGAGGATGAGTTATCAGCAATATCTTTCAAATGCCTGGACTATGAAAGATGCTTAGTTAATATCAGAAGTATTAGTGAACAGTGAAAAGTGATGGTATTTACTTCCCAGGCCGCCAATACTGCTACCAATGTCAGTGATATTCCCTGGAGGACAATTATGCCACTGATGTCAGCACTGGGGACATAAATACCCAGGGTTGATTGATTGTGAAACATCTGCAAAGCTGATGGTTCCTCAACCTTTGCAGTGGACACTGAGCTGGAAATCTGTTCATGTTGTCTGGTACATGAGGACCCTCCTCAGAAGACTTGAAATAGAACTTTTGTGTTTTATCCCCCTGTTTGCCCATCTCCTTATAAATCAGACATAAGCCAGTGGGACCTGGGATAGAGAATAGCAGACTGGCAGAAGTAAAATTATTAATTTGCAGATCATTTCTCCTCCTAGTGACACTTGTACCTCTTTTGAAGACTCTATGGTTGTTTTCCTAAAGTGAGTCTTTACTAGGATGATGCCAGGTCTGAAATGAAAATACATTCTCATTCTTTTTTAAAGCAACTATATCCCTTGCTAATCCTGTAGAGGAATCTAGGGGTGAACACAGATTAGATGAACACAGATTAGTTCAAACTAAGCTTGTGGTAAATGCATTACAGATCTTATGAATCATGTACTACCATATGCATCTTATAGTCAGGGATAATGAAGGCTCTGAACACTTCTCCATACCTCAAGATCACTTCTATACTTCATACTACCTTCCTTCTAAAGTAAAGCAGAAAAGGTTCAGAATATGAACTAATATTTTGCATTAAAAAGAGGCCACTAGGGAAGATTTTGGGGTGCCTGTGTACTAGTTTCCTATCTGTCCCTACTTAGCTCTGTGGCATTCAGCAAAGAAAATAACTCAGTGAGCCCATTTTCCTCATTTGTAAAACTGTTTCTATAATATGACTGCTGAATTCCCCTTTCTTTCATGAAATCCTATAAATTAATACCTTTCCTCAAACATGTAATGATCCACAAAGATAGGTAAGGTTTAGCAAAAACAACAATAACAGTATGTTGTGTAGCTAAGGGCTGATAAAAGCTTGTAAAATTAAACCTACAAAGAAACCTAAGTGGAGTTATTAGAAAAATAAAATTTAGGACAGATGAATCTTGAGTCATCTTTGAATGAAAACTAAAATAGAAAGGCAAAAAAGCTGCAGTGATTTAGTAAACAGACGTCTAACACAAAGCTGCATTTTAGCTGTTGGGGTCTACTTTGGCCAGGGCCCAAGGAAAACTGACTAACATTAATAGCAGTGAAATAGATTGTAATCTATTAAAACAAAAGATTCAGTTTAAAGAATTAACATAAATTCTCAGTCCTTAAATTGGCAAAGCTTCATTTATTGGGAAACTCAACTATGCAGAATGACTTACAGCTGTGGACATTGAATAGTGACAGGTTTACTGTAATAATAATAACCACAGTGCCAGCAAAGGAAAAGACAGATGGATCCAACTCCTAGGCCTTGCCATCACTTCTCCTGATTACTCTGGCTTATTTTGAGCGTCGACAAAACGGTGGGGTGGTTATCATAGATCTTTGCATAGTGTTGATTCAAGTGTGTGTTGAAACAAGCCTGCTCCTGTGTAATTCATTTATATCACTGGCTCATACTTGCCTTTTCTCCCCTTCCTTCCATCTTACATATCTCCAAGATGAGCATTTATCTTACTTTGCTCTCCTGTTCCTCTTCTGTTGTCAGTCTAGCAGGTGTTCTTTTCAGATTGCTTTCATTCTTCATTATTCATTTTGGGTCCCTTTCTACCTTTGTGTCCATTTTTATCCTTCCCTTCCCTTCTTATGCACCTCAGGTGCCAAAGCCATCCATTTGTCAGAAATGTTTGGTGCTGTTTGTTTGTGGTTATTTCCCCCTAAACTAGAGCTTAGCAAATCCACCTGGCGAGCTGTTTCTTCTTTCTAAGGGAAGAAAGGCTTTCTAAGCTTAGGAGAAGTTAGAAATCAGGCCTGTCATTTTTCTTCACACCTGCTCCAGTCCTGATGCAACTATTCTTCTTTAGGGGCTCTGCTTTCAAATGACATCATCACTTATTTTTTCCAGCAATAAATGTGGTTGACTGTAATTTACCTGTTCCTAAAGTTCAGAGGTTCAGATCACTATAGGCTTATGAGCATCTGGCAAGTCGGTCATATTGAGCATCACAGAAAAGCATCTAAATATGTGTGCAAATTCATTTCTGTATGCATTTTCCAGGGCTACTCAATGAGACTGTCCTAGTGAATCACCCCCACCCTTTCAAAGTGGTTCACAGCCCACAGTTGGCTCTGGCTCATTAGATGATCTCACAAAATATGCTGTTTCAGCATCTTTGGCAGGAAGACATGGCCCATCAGCATCAGAGTGGCCAGTGAAAGCCTCCAGCCATGGGGGAACAAAAGCCTCAGGATCAGTAAAGGGCTCCCAATTCAACTCTCATCAGTATAGTTTAAAAAAAAAAAAAACCCCGCATTATAGGGGCTTCTGATATTTCATACCACCAAGGAGATGTAGAAAATCCTTATTTAGAAAAAATTAAAGTATGAAAGTGAAAGTTGCACAGTCATGTCCAACTCTTTGCGACCCCATACAGTCCGTGGAATTCTCCAGGCCAGAATACTGGAGTGAGTAGCCTTTCCCTTCTCCAGGGGATCTTCTCAACCCAGGGATTGAACCCAGGTCTCTCCCATTGCAAGCAGATTCTTTCCCAGCTCAGCCACAAGGGAAGCACAAGAATACTGGAGTGGGTAGCCTATCTCTTCTCCAGTGGATCTTCCTGACCCAGGAATCAAACCAGGGTCTCCTGCATTGCAGGCAGGTTTTTTACCAACTGAGCTATCAGGGAAACCCCAATATATTGCAACTATTTGTAAGAATATATTTGTGTATGATTTGTATATATTTCAAAATAGCCAAAAACTTACATGCCATTGAATTTAGAGGAATCAAACTTTGTGACAAGAAAAACAAAGTATGTCAGTAAAGATGCCTTCTTATTGAAGTTGCACAGGGATGCTTAAAATAGTGACAGGCTGGATGGAGTACTAATAATAATCTGTAGGCTGCAGCATTTCTACAACCTGTCCTTACATCAAATTCTAATTGAGCACTTTATTTTTCAGTTTAGTCAAATACTATAATAGTGCTCCCAGCTCGCAGACTTTTTTGCCTTCTGATCTGGATATGTGCAGCAGCATGAACTGACTGACAACAAAATTCTTTCCATTTGAAAGTAAAGATTTCCAATTTATTTTCTTCTGTTGTTGTAAGTAAACATTCTGAGGAGGGAAAAAGAGTTTATATACATTGTCTGATTCAGAACCTGGCTTCTTATTATTCAGGGATTTCTGGAGGGTATGTATAATGTTATCTACAACTCTAGACACTTTTCACTTCTTCATACTTCTGTTAGCAATCGATTCTGTAGATTTAAAAAACAAGAAATGTTCCAAAGATATCACTCTATCCTAGCCAATAATTCTGTAGTTTCAACCTCACTATCCTGTGCTATATTTTTTATTTTCTGTCTTCTTCTTTAAAGCATCAGCTTCAATACAGGGTACTTTTCTTTTTAACTTTTCTTCAGTTCTTTGAAAAGGCATCTAACGGTATCATGAGGAAATATATGTAAACATTTTTTTTGGGGAATAGCATACAGATATTTATCTATTGCTGTCTAGAAGAGTTCTGTCATGCTTCTTTCACTGAGCTAGTCAAAAAACAAATGACTTATCACCATCACTAGGCAACAAAACATGTTTTGCAAAAATATATCAGAGATTTGAATAAAATTATATTAAAGCCTTATGTATAACTGGTTCACTTTGTTGTATAGCAGAAACTAGCAACATTGTTAAGAAACTATGATCAAATAAAAATTAATTTAAAAATTATGTAATGTTTGTACTCTCCTGAGCCAATTTTTCTGTTGCAACTTTGTGAGGTGTTTATAGCAGTTTTTATTTCTTTTGTCTGCATATTTGTCCATCCATATTTAAAGACTGTAGGACATGGTGCTTCATTGAGTTTCTTTGGCCAGATTCCTTTATCAATTAATATTTTGTATCTAAAAAGCATGCCCTGCAGAATGTCTGCTGGAAAACGATAAGAAAGTTTGTAGAGTTATAGAAACATCTGCTTAGTTTATATTACAGTTATTGATAACGATGTTCCAAAACCTATAAAGCTGCAAAAGCTGAATGAGATTTTTTTTTTTCTTTTCATCTTCAGGTGTCATATTTTCTACATGCAAAAATAATGAGAGCTCTTCCAGCTGCAGAATGGATAACATTTGAGCACTGAAGAGCTTGATGAGATGGATATTTGGACTGCTACAATAACAGAAGCAGCTCTAGAAGGAGGCATTTGGATTTAAGAACAGGAGAGTTAGTTACTAAGATATTTTCCACAGTTATTTGTGCATCCTTGAATAAAGAAATAAAGTTTAATAGTAGTTTTTAATTATAAATACAGGATAGGCTCAATATTTGTTCAGTTGCTAAGTCGTGTCCAACTCTTTTGTGACCCCATGGAGTATAGCCCACCAGTCTCCTCTGTCCATGGTATTTCCCAGACAAGAATACTGGAGTGGATTGCTGTTTCCTTCTCCAGGGAATCTTCCTGACCCAGGGATGGAAACGTGTCTCCTGCATTGCAGGCAGATTCTTTACCGCTGAGCCACCAGGAAGCCCTGGGCTCAATAATGCAGTCAAACAATAGAGAAATGCAGAAATCCCCACTGACACTTTATTTGAAGTGACAAGTATTGTGCTCAGTTTCTTCAGTCATTTCTAACTCTCTGTGACCCCATGGACTGTAGCCCTCCAGGCTCTTCTATCCATGGAATTCTCAGGCAAGAATAATGGAGTGGGTTGCCATGCCCTCCTCCAAGGGGTCTTCCCAATCCAGGGATCAAACCCACATTTCCAATCCAGGGAGCAAACCCACATTTCCTGCATCTCCTGCTTTGTGAGTGGATTCTTTACCACTGAGCTACCAGGGATGCCCTGACAAGTATTAGTGGTATCATCTATGGTTTTTCAGGCACATTTATTCACTAATGTTTTTCTAAAGAAAATAGTTCATATTATTCATAGTGCTGAAAAATTTGTCTTTTCAATTTTCAGAATTGTTGGAGTGTAATGACAGTTTGGCCACCTCATGCGAAGAGTTGACTCATTGGAAAAGACTCTGATGCTGGGAGGGATTGGGGGCAGGAGGAGAAGGGGACGACAGAGGATGAGATGGCTGGATGGCATCACCGACTTGATGGACATGAGTTTGAGGGAACTCCGGGAGTTGGTGATCGACAGGGAGGCCTGGCGTGCTGCGATTCATGGGGTCGCAAAGAGTCGGACACGACTGAGCGACGGAACTGAACTGAATAACAGTCTTTCACGACCACACACAAAACTGTCCTCCTTTTGGTAAATGACTCCAGACCCTACACCTACTGGATATTCTATAACTCAGTTTTCCTTTTTATTGTTGATGGACACATAGAGGGTCTCAATCTTGCTTTTTAAAAGAATGAATAGTCAGTCAATCACTCTTGCTCATTTGCGTAGATATTTACATAAGGTAGATATCTGAAAGTAGCATAATGTGACCAATTTTCACATTTAAATTTAAGATTTTCATAGACAGGCTTCCCAGGTGACAATAGAGGTAAAGAATCTCCTGCCAATGCAAGAGACATAAAAAATGTGGGTTCAATTAATGGGTCAGGAAGATCCCCTGGAGAAGGAAATGGCAACCCACTCCAGTATTCTTGCCTGGAGAATCCCATGCACAGAGGAGCCTGGTGGGCTACAGTCCATGCGATCACAGAGCTGGACATGACTGAAGTGACTGAGCATGCATAGTCTACCAATGATTTTCAAAACAAGTCTTGATAATTTACTGTCCTGACAATAATGTAGAAGATATGTGTTTGATAAAGTTCAATATTCTTGTTCTTTTAATTTTTGGCAGTCTAATAGATTTAAAGTGTTACCATGTTTTGTGAGTATCTTAATATATTTATCAGCTTCCCAGGTGGCTCAGTGGTAAAGAATTTGCCTGCCAAGCAGGAGACACACAGGAGATGTGGCTTCGATCTCTGGGTCAGGAAGATACCCTGGAGGAGGAGATGGCAACCCACTGCAAGATTCTTGCCTGGGAAATCCCATAGACAGATAAGCCTGATGGGCTATAGCCCACGGGCTTGCAAAGAGTTGGATATGACTTAGGAACTAAATAGCGGTAGCCATATATTTAATGCACATTTGTTTTTATTTTTTCTTTAAAATACCAACTTCATATTATTTGTTGTTATTCCTTGAGGTTTTCTTTCTGTAGTTTATTTGAGTAAGCTCTTTGTGTATTATGGATATTCATCATTTGCCTATTAAAACTATAGCATACATTTTCTCAAAATATGTCATTTGTTCTTGAATTTGTTTTTAAACATTGCCAGTCTGAAGTGGCTATTTGGATTTGTCAAACTTTTTCCTTATAACTTCTGCAGAAAATGTACAAGTAGAGATAATCCTAGTAACTTATTAAAATACACATTTTGAGAAACAATTACAAAAACTGTTTTTTTCTTTCACAATTATTTGAAGTCTACAAGAACGTATTTTTATTCACTAAAAATTGAAAATAGTTTGTTAACTGAAAGCTTGCTTGACTCTAGCAATAGATCGTTTATTTTACTGACTGGGAGGTGGGGTAGAAAGAGAGATATCATTTAGTGACTGACTTGAATACAAAAATTAGGCTACAGGATGAAGGCATTTAAGGCGTTTGGTGTCTTCCTCCCCTCAGGGTTAACTGTGCATAGCGCTGCATCCCTGCAGGCAACTGATTTTGTCACAAAATCCTACCTTAGTAGGAATTCAATTATAGCTTGCAAAGTTTATGTGAAAAAAAAAAAATGAACGCAGCAAAGTTATTTCATAGTCTCAATTCAGATAAATGTAAACGTAGTAGGGAGTGCAATGACCTTACACCCAGGAAGTGTGCATTTCAACATCTATACCTGTGAATCTCAATCTCATAGGGCCACAAGGAGTTGGGACCCAATTTCTCCTCCAATTCTAAATTGTTGAAATTTGTTCTTATTCAGTTTTAGGCCTGGACTATTAAGTAAATAGGTCAATACTCCCCTTGTTTTTAATCTCTATATGAATAAGCTGTTTTCCCTTCCTGAGTTTTTCCAATCCCAAGGCCTTAAGGCTTAGCCAGAAGGACCCGAATATATCAACAGTCAAGAGCAGGAAGCTCACTAGCAAAGAAAGTCTAAAACACTTGTTCTCATCTGTGTACAAAAAAATAAAAAAAATTGCAGTGCTCCCTGAAGGCCAACTGTACTTGACTTTGCAGTAAAGAGCTATATGCAACTAAAATACTCTTAGCAAGCATTTTGGGGCAGCTACGATTTTTGTTGTGCTAAATTTATGGAATTTAAATAATTATAATTAATTGATTTCTAAGATAATTACACTTATAATACAATTTTCAGAGAGTAAAGACTACATAGTAAATTTGTAATATTTTATCCATTACAAAATTTAAGGAAATGAAAAGCAAAACAAAAATACAAGGAATCAAAAAAAGTCTTATTTATTTAATTGCTAATTTACTTATTTACTGGTGCTTGGGAGTTCTTTGGCTGGGGTGGGTGTATCATATCCTTAGAAACAATTTTTTTTAAGTACATAGATTTTTTTCCTCTCAATACAAACATTTCTAGTATGAACTAAAGAAATGTTTGCTAACTAAATATTATACATTGTGCTTCTATTTTAAATCCCATATTGTACCTATTTTGTCATAAATTGATTTCTTTATAGGTTAAGTCTCAATTCTTCTTTGAATAAAATGTAAAATTCAAGAAAGGACACCCATAAGCTCCTCTTTTGAACTTTACAGTTGTTGCAGGCAGGTGAACTGCGGGCTCACAAATATTAGTTGGAACTCAGGTCAGTGGCCTTTATTGTAAGGGAAAAGAAATCAACTTAGAACATTCTAGATGGAAACTTTGCCCTTTTGCTGTTGCCTTTCCTCTTAGAAAACAAGTTAAAAGATACCATTGGCCAGGTTAATTGACTTACAAGTGTGTCTTTTTAATAAGTGTCATAAAGTATGTCAGGCTGCTGAAACTTGCTTTCAGTGCATTTTTAAAAAAAGTGTTGTCAACCAGATTAAAGTTTATTGTTCACATGTGCATTCGGTTTTCAGGTGGTAATGAAAGACCCTGAATTGATTTGCCATGCGTAAAGAGGAAGGGGTTGTGTCCTTTGCTTTTTCTCAATGTGCCTTTCCTTCTGGTATCTCCTCTGAAATGTGTTGCCAACAGACCTTGTTCAGCTCTGGACCAGCTCTCAGTAGCCTTTCTGTGTCTAAACAGAGACTTTCTGGAGGATGGAGACAGTAACTATCTGAGGAGTCTTCCCTCAAAATGTCTATTAATTTTAAAACTGAGTATTTTGAATGGAATGACTCTTAAATGAATGCCATTTTCCCCAGGGACTTATATCATTTTTAGAAAAAAAATATTTTCTTTTGGTTTCAGTTAGCCGTTGCTCAGTGTTCACGTAAAGTCAACTCAGACACAACACGTGTCTCTCAGGTCCTACCTTCACATCTATAGCCACATGGTCCCCTGCATGACTGTTTCACAAAAGGACCTAGAACAAGATTTTGGTAAACAGACTGGGAAAATTTGCCAAGTCCCGATTTGCCAAGCTTCCTGTTTCCTTCCAAATTTCAGGCACATGAGAAGGACATAAAGAGAAATCTCCAAGTGGTCGTGGCTAGATCAATTGCACCATTTGCCTGGCCAGTTGTACATATAATCATTCTGGAATTCACAAACTTGATACATTACTCCTGTGATTCTACACACATGCTTTAAGCTGAAGCTTTTGCCTTCTCTCAGGGCTCAATTTGACATAAAACACATCCACAAATGAATAACCAGCAGAAACATCTGAGGGGCAGGAAGATGATGGGGGTAGCTTCTGTTCTCAATCTTAGTAAAGTCTTTGGCCCAATATTCCCTTCACGTCCTCACTCAACTTTGACAATATGAAGAATACCATTAAGCACATAAAAAAGAATCTCTACCCAAGCTAAAAATGCTTGATTTCTGCCCTGACATCAGAAATGCCATCACTTGAGATTTGATGGATGTGTCATTTTAGTGTCTATCTTCTCACACTAGAATCTGAACATGTGAAAATGTGAGCTCTGGGCTGTTTCTGTGTCTCTGGCGCCTCACATAACATAGATTTGAATAAATATTGGAGGGGAATATGAAGAGTTTTTCATATGATAATTATCTCTGAATAACACCTCTTTGTATCAAATACTCTGGTGTGAAGAGGTTGGTTCTACACCTTTCATCTCTGCAGGTGAGACCTGGGCTGCTGCCACAGGATGGAGCAGAAATCTGAGGAGGGGTTACAGGTCACAGCTAGTGGCAGATGGCAGAGACAGGGTCACTGAGGAAGGCAGGAGCTTCTGAGTGGTATTCAAGTCATATAAAGGTAGGGGTTAAAAAGCAGGTTGACCAGTTGAAATGCTATACATGGGAAATAACAGATAAAGTGTAACCATGAACTAAGGTGGGGAAGATGGAGAGGAGTTGAAGGGAAACAAAAGGAGAAAATACAGGACTCGACTGTGTTAGTAGAAATTAGTCCCTCTGAGTGGCTGCATGATAGAGTATTATACAGATTCAGTGAAATTTAAGAAGCCTGAAAACTTTTAAAATTATCACCTTAGTGAGCATTGAAAATGTCCTGTATATTTAAATTGACCCTGTGTTCTTCAAAGCCTTTATGTGCACAGATTTTCTTTGACTCTGTGGAGCTGGTCCTGATGAAAGAAACAGAGAGAGAGAGAGAGAGCGCGAGTGTGTGTGTGTGTGTGTGTGTGTGTGTGTAAGGTGGAGGAGAACACACTCAGGTAAAGGGGCTCTCTTTGTGCCGTGATCTTTTCGGAACTGCAGTAATAGAGGGTCTGGTGCTGTCCTATGGGCTGGTCATTCCTCGGCCCATTCACTATAAATTGGCCCCATCTGTACAGCTTTCTAAAGTCAATCCTCCTCTCAGGTTGTCATAATATCTGGGGAGCCCTATATATTCTCATATAAAGCATCTCAATAGTCAGCATCAAGCCAGCCTTGCCGTTTTTATGCTGATAATCTTAGTAATAAGATTTTTCCTAGTCCCCAGCACATGGGCTGTTCAGTTTACCCTGCCTTGTCCCTTGTTTTACTGTTCACCACTCAAATCTTTTTCTCAGAAGTTTCTCCTTTTGAAGAAAGAGTCAGACCAGCTGTTACTCTCATCAGCTGCTCCTGTTATGGCCAGTCTCTTGGTAAAAAGTCACGCTGCCTCCTGTCTCTGCCTCCTCACTCACGGCCTCCTCCCTCTTAGACTTTTCCCACAGCCCTTCACCAGTTCAAAGCTAACAGGACTGTTAGAGCCTTCTCTGACAAACTCAGCCTTTCTTAATCACTCCTATTTATTTTCTATTTCTCATAGCAAGGGTCACGAGTGTATAAAACATGCATAGTGGTCTGCAAGTCCTATAGTCCTTTCTTGATGCACTCTCTCATTTGTCCCTAAGATCATCTTTGTGAAATGGACAGGGCAGGGCTGGTATTCCCGTTCATGGGTTAGAGGTTCCTGGTGAGGAAGTGACTTGATTAGCTTTTGCAAGTGGATTTTCTGATCTTGGGTGGCACCCATGTTCTCCTCTACTCTATCCCTTCTGATTCAGAAAAGGTGGCAGCATAGGGTGGGGTTATCTAGGGAAGGATCCTCGGAGAGGTGGCTTTTAAGCCAGGCCTTGAAGGAATCAGTAGATCAACCTGCACAAAAGAACTGTGTAGACTAAGGAAAGTGAATAATCAGCAGGCTTTCTTGTCTGAAAACAACAGGTGTGTGTGTGGTGGGGGGGGGGCAAGCTCCAGGAACTTGGGATAATTGGGCAAATAGTAAGACAGGAGGATGGATAAATTTGGCCTATAAGTACTTGTGTGCCTGTGTATGTTATTGCACGTGTGTGTATGTTATTGCACGTGTGTGTATGTACATGTGTACAAGGTGGGAGAGAGTTTGATGAGTGATGGCAGGTAGAAGTGTCCCTTCAGCTGCCAACAGCTAGAAGAACAGAGCTATCATGGAAACAGAGCCAGACTTGGGACCACAAGGTCTGGTTGCTTTTCAGAGAGGTCAGGTGGGAGCGACACAGTACTTGGTGACACTACCATTCTGAGGCTCGTGACCCATGAAATGAACATGGTAAAATAGCTGCTTCAGCAGCAGGCACAATGATAGGGGGTTAAAAATAAAAATGAGATAGTATGTTTGAAAGCACACTATAGGTAGAATGAGTTCTATACAAACCATATTTTATTCTTCTATTAGGAAGCATCAGCAGAAAACCATGGTGGAAGAACTAACACACACACACACTCGTGCATGAAAACACATGTGGGCATGCCTCAAGAGAGGATACTGTTAAAGTTCGTTGTCCCTTCCCCCTGAGCTGAAATGTTGTCCCAACAATTCCACTGACCATCATGAGGTCTCCTCCCTTGTCTCCCCATGAGGTCTTTGAGGTGACACCTTTCAAGATACCCATATCCTTCTTGCCCCTCCCTCTATAACCTCCCCCCACAAACTTCATGGAAAACAGAGAGTCCTGCTCGTTGTTCTTTAAAGAACACCATCAACACAGCAATTGGAAGCTGCATAAATAATTTAACCTCCCGGCAGAGACTGGACAGGATTGGAAGATGCAGAAGCTTCCCCAAATTAATAAAGGCTTTTATAGAGCCATAAAAAGCCATAATTCAATCATTTTAAAAAGGGCAGCAACACACAATGCTTATTAAAGACTGGGTTCTGCTGAGGTGTGTGTGGGGAGTCCAAGAATGCTCACTCAGCAGCCATGGCCCCAGTGCACGCCCACCCCCTCTGCTTGACAGGCAGATAACCTGACCCAAGCATTTAATAAGCAATATTTACTGATGATTCTTCCCTGACTGGCTCAGTCAAGGGAGAGACCTAATAAAGAGGGTGATTGAAACAAGGGAGGGACTTTTTTTTTTTCCTGCTAAGAGTAAGTGATTGTGCTTCAAGTGGGAGAGCCACCTATTTCTAGACACAAATTATGTTTTCTCTTTAGTGTAGACAAACACTTTGGGGTGAATTCCTTCAGGTCACCCTACTCTTCTTTCAGGAACTTAACTGGGGTGATTATAGCACTGGTTATCTCTAAGACTTTGTCCCTCGCTCAGCAGGAATGGAACCACATGCTTGCTTCCAGATGAAATAAATATGCCACAGTTTCAAAATACTATGCCTCCGTAGTCACTGTGCGCAATGGTTCAGCGAGCTCAGGCTGTTCATTTGGATGGCCTGTTTATGACTGGAGTTCCCCAGAACAAGACTGGGTCAGTCCCACTGTGGTCAGAACTCAGGAACAAAGTTGCACAGTTCATGTAATGCACAAAAGCGGCACCTTTTGACAGATCTTCCTCGTGGAAGAAGAGTTATATATTATTTTTTTATTTTACTTTTTTTTTTAATGTAATTCACACAGTGGAGCCATTGGTGCTGGTGGTGGCCCTGATCTGGTCAGATGCTGAGCTCCATTCGGCTTCTGTTCCTTAGGGCTCAGTGTTCTCACATGTGAAGTGCTTCATCTCTCCAGCCTATGGTGGTAGGCTGCCTTTTTGAGGGATAGAGAGCAGGGGTGGGGGAAGGGACACGTTAGAACACATCCCTTGTACCAAAGGGAATAACAGCCTCAGACCTCAAGGATCTCAGCACGTTTGGTCCAGCCACGCTTCTCTCTGCCCCATTTCTGATTTAGCTATTTACTAGGACAAGTGTCCCAGGGCTGCCAGAGCAGATGCATTTTTAGCAAACAAACATAAATAAATAACTAGCTTCGCAGCCAGGATGGGCTCTCAGTGACTTGTCTGACCCACATAGGGCCTGTGTGCTTTATGCTCCTTGCCGCCTTCCCAGAGCAGGAGGGGTTGTGTCTTTCAGCACCCCAGGTCCTAAGCGGTCTTCCTGTTTGCCTAACCTCAAGTGACAAAGTGCTGGTCCTCGTATATCACAGTCTTTCCCAGCAAGGATTAGGTCACACTGGGCCAAGGTTTTACTAATGAGATCATGCATAATCAATAAGGGTCGGCTGACATCTTGTCAGCTCCATCACTGTCACCCAGGTCTGGGGTAAAGCAACGAGGAGGGGAGACCTGGCGGCTACCTGGACTCTGAACAGATGGGCGGCATTGGATGGAGCCACTGCCCCTGAGAACAGGTCCAAGTCTTGTTAGCAGAGGACACAGGTCATTCGCTCATTTGTTTGCTCATCCTTTCCTTCGTCCATTCCACAGAGAGTAATTTGTCAGGTCCCATCGGTACTATTCCCACCATAGAGGATGACACAGAAAAGGGTCCCATATTTTGAAACTTCCCCTAAAGCACCTGATTCTACGAGGGATGACACAGAGGACAAAGAGCAGGAAAGAGGAAGGAAGGGAAAAAGAAGCAAAGAGAAAAGAGAAGGAAGAGACGGGACGAGGCATGGAATAATATTAATTTATAGGCAGAGAATTAACATAGGACAACACGCAATAGAAAGGCCCAGAGCTTCAGTTTGAGCAGTCAGAAGTGAACAGGGCTGTCTCCTTACCCAGGCACATGCTGTTTAAGGGGCTCTTGTCAGGTCTAGTCCGAGTTTTTGTGATTATGAACAAAAGGTTGAAGTCCTTCTTGCTCATTTAATGGCTTAAGTTTATTTATTTCTCATTAGAATCATAAAACTTGTAATGGACAATAATACCATTTCTGAATACAAAATTTAACTCTGATTCTCATTAACTATATAAAATTCTCAAACTATTTTATTGGGTTGTGGAAGTGTTATATTCATGAAGACAAATATATGTGTGTATACACACACACACACATATATATAACTGATGTTTACATTCAGTTATAAAATATATATATATATATAGGAGAAGGCAATGGCACCCCTCTCCAGTACTCTTGCCTGGAGGAACCTGGTGGGCTGCAGTCCATGGGGTCGCTAAGAGTCAGACACGACTGAGCGACTTCACTTTCACTTTTCACTTTCCTGCATTGGAGAAGGAAATGGCAACCCACTCCAGTGTTCTTGCCTGGAGAATCCCAGGGATGGGGGAGCCTGGTGGCTGCTGTCTATGGGGTCGCACAGAGTCGGACACGACTGAAGCGACTTAGCAGCAGCAGTAGCAGTATATATATATATATATAAAAATATATAACTGATGTGCTTGCATTCAGTAATTTGGAGTACAGAATAAAGTCACATTTTTAGTAAGTCTTAAATATTGAATAATAAAATCAAATACTAATTTTGCTTATTAAAAATTACCTCTTTTTTTGTCGCAAAGCCAAGTTCATTTGTCTTCCTATATTCAATGACTCACTCTATCCAAATTGAAAGGATCTTATACAAAAATTTCAATGTGGGAGAGATAAGACAGTGATGCTTCTTTCCCATTGTTAATACCTGACTCTTACAGGCTTGACTTTCTTGAATTATCACTCATACAGGCTATTTCAGGATTAAATTACTCAGCTGTGGGACTGAAGTCCCGTTTTCACGCTAGCAATTGTCCAGGGTCACTCAAAGCTTCTAGATCATCTTCAGAACTAGGCACACAGCTCTCTTCCAGGGGGGCAGCTACTTCTTCAGAGTCAGCAGGAGAATTTCCAATCTGCTATAACCTGTAATACAGTCTTACAAAAGGAAGCACAGGCATAGGAGTAACTGCCCCATCACTTTTGTCCAGTGATTAGGTAGGCTGATCTCACCTTGTCCATAAGTCTCACCTGCATTCATTTGGAGATAATTATAAACAGTATGCGTAACAGGAGCCTTTTTGTCACTAACACACACACACACATGGTATTATGCACATATCATAAGGGTAAAAATCAATAAAGTTTTACAAACTAAACATATGTACCTCTATCCAGATCAAAAAGAGAATGTTAATAGTATCCAAAGGCATGAGATGGCTGGATGGCATCACTGACTCAATGGATGTGAGTCTGAGTGAACTCTGGGAGTTGGTGATGGACAGGGAGGCCCAGCGTGCTGTGATTCATGGGGTTGCAAAGAACCAGACACGACTGAGCGACTGAACTGAACTGAACTGAACTGAAAGGCTCATCTCTGTTCCCTTTTGCTCCCTACCATTACCACCATCCTCAGGGAGAGTGAGCACCATCCTGACCCTAACAAAATGAATCCGCTTTGTCCTTTGCTCTTTGCTTATTTGCACATGTACATTTATGCATAAACTGAATCATACAACGTGGACTTTTGAACTCTGGTTTCTTTTCCTCAAAGTAAGCTCATACTGCATAGCATCCCATTGTGTGAATATTTCCACTCTACCGTTGATAGACATTTTAGTGTTATTATAAATACTGTCACTGGAAACATTCTAGAACATGTATGTTGGCAAACCTATAGGTTCACTTTCAAAGCTGGATTTCCCTGGATTCAGTCTCAACTATCCCTTTGTTATCTGAGGCCAGTTGCTTATCTTCTAGGTCACCTTTCCTAATCCATAAAAAGACAGGCTATATCACCTTCTCATAAGGTTGTGTATCTGTGTGTGTGTGTGTGTGTGTGTGTGTGTGTAAGACTATGTGTGTGGGAGGGGGCTGTGCTTTATCAACTCAATGAATGTACATTCATCTAGGCACTGGGGATGCAGCCATCCGCATAGTAGATAAGTGTATGTCAATATGAAGCTGAATTCTAGTAGCACAAAGAAGCGGGAACAGGTAGAAGAAGATAAGAAAAGAGAATAAACAGAAAATAAAAAATGAATATATATATTCATTTATTTTCTATTTTCTTTGTGCTCTCTCTCTCTCTCTCTATATATATATATATATATATGAAAAAACCTGGAATGTTAGGAAGTGCTACGGAGAGAGATGAAGTAAAAAAGTAGGGTTTGGAAGGTTGGGAGTCAGATTATATTTAAGTAGTTTGTCAGGGACATTTTCACCAAGAAGGTGATGTTTGCGCAAATACCTAAAACAGAGAAGAAAAGTTTTAAAACAGTGTTCAAAGCAGAGACTCTGAAACAAGGACAAGTCTAGGGTGTTTGAGGAATACGAAAAAGGCCAGAATAAGAGACAGGAAAAGAACAGGAGAGGGGGATGCAGAGTGGTAAATGCAGAGGTTGAATTGAGTCTTATGGGTCACTGGAAGAGCCTTCCTCAGAGTGAAATGAGAAGCACTGGAGGGTTTGTGCAAAAAGAATTATGTTTTAGTACTGTCAATAGAAACTCCCATAAGAATACGCAATGTGGAGCATGAGAAATGAATGGAAAGAGAATGATGAGGGTAAAAAGATATAAGGAGTAGGCATATGATGCTCATTAACATATGGATTAGTGTGTAGATGCATTGTGTGTGTACATGTGTGTGAGTTTATTTTATGAACATGTGCCATATTACTTAATATTGGAAAGGCTTTCAGAGGAGGTAGGGATTTTAGTGTGTACCTTGAATTACAATTTGGATAAAGACCAAGATAATGGATTTCCTATTGAACATGAGGTTTAACATCCTTTTCTTTCTTTTCCTCTTGAACTAAAGAGATTTAGTGATTCCATGCTTCCATGCTGTGATTTCTCCAGAAGTGACCAAATTTCTACCAAAGGGAAAAATATTTTGTTAATGGCCATAATCTACTTGTGTTACCATTGAAATCATTCTCTTCATAGTCAACTTCATCATCACATGATCTTCAATTGTGTAAAGATGTCAAGAATTGTGATGGATGGAAGAATTTTTAATTTTTATGTAATTTTATTTCATTTATTTCTGCAAATGTTAGCTCTCCTTCGTATATTTCTAGCTACCCAGTTAACATGTCCTCTGAATTTTTCAAACACTTGAGAGTACATCTTAGTATTTTCACTCCATCACCTCCAGTCTTTGTCTGGTTTTGAATCCCAGACTTCTATCAGGATGACTATAGTCAGCATTCATTCCTTACATCTTTCAATTAAATACAATATCCTCTGATTTTTCATAGTAGTAGGGTTTTATGACTATTGTTAATAACATTTTAGAAGCTTCAATTTATTGCATAATTTGCATTCTTAAAGCTAGACTTTTTAAAAAGAATATTAGCTTCTTGAGATGCTATTCCCCCACATATACCCTGAGGAACATTTTTTATCTGAATATATTATGATAAATCAATCCTAGATGTTTGTTGATTTCTTTCTTACATGGAGAACTTGGCTCTATCCTTAACAAGGTCCAGAATAACTTCTGTCTTCCTTGGTTGCTAAGGGCAAGATGTAAAGGAAACTCTTCTCTCACAACACACGTATACTATGCTTCAGTGACTCCAGATTTGGTGTCTTGCCCTTATAAAGGCAATTTACATTTCCTTTTTAATTAATGCTCTCTCCTTTGATTAGTTCATCATAGCTGGGGAAAAAAAATTAAAAAGGTTTTCATCTCATCTGCTTCTCGTGCACATAGCCTCATGCCAGTGGTGTGAGATCACTTATCATTTACACATCTATCATTTATTTTAATCTAGGCCATCTTTGTGGAGGGGGTAGAACTGCATACACTGCTTTTTCAACCATCATGCCCTTTCTCGTCCATTTGATTTAATCAATCTGCGTCCATGTGTGTACTGTATATATCTTCCCTGTAGTTTCACAGCCTGTCAGTCACTTGTCATAAGCAAACTGGCCATCAACCTCCAAAGGTCTGGCTGATGAGTGGCTCCTTTGACAGTGGCTAGGTTTCCCTAAGGGCCTTCACTCCTCAGAAGTCTTAAAATATCTACCCTAGCCCTGCAAGGCCTGACCTGCAGCCTCATGTAGATACTACTTTGTTGAAACACACTAGGCATGACTGCAGCATGCTGCAACAAGGAACAGAAAGAACCAGTACCCATACATGAATTGGTATCTGTACAACAAGGCCTTCTTCCCCATAAAGAAGTAAAATATTTAAAGCAGGGTTTCTCTGGTGGCTCAGTGGTAAAGAATCTGCACATGGATTTGATCCCTGGTCCAGGAAGATACCACATGACAAGGAGCAACTAAGTCTGTGTGCCACAATTATTGAGCATGTGCTCTAGAGCCTGAGAACTGCAACTGTTGAGCCCATATGCCACAACTACTGAAGCCCGTGTGCCCGAGAGCCCGTGGCTCCACAACAGAAGAAGCCACCACAATTAGAAGTCCGTACACTGCAATGAAGAGTAGCCCCTGCAACAACCAAGACCCAGCACAGTCAAAAATAAATAAATAAAATTATATATATATATTTAAAAAAATTATAGCATATAGGCTCCAGTCAGTATCTGACTGACAACTAAACTACTTCTGAAAATCATAATTTTGTGGAACTAATGCACAAAGGATTCAAAATTAATTAACAAATTCGATTGTCAATCTTAGTGATCTTGGTATGGTTTATGATTGGTTTACTCAGTCAGTCAAGATCTGATGAGTTTGGGAATGGTTATCTCACTGATGAAGTATTCAAGGTGAAGAGTCACATTTTGAGAGGGACATGAGAAATCTAGAGTGAATCTTCAGATGAGAGGACCTGAAAACCACACCCTAGGAAGAGCAGTTGAGACAGAGAGCTTAGACAGAATAGAGTCTATGACGTCTTCTTCAGAATCTTCAAGGCTGTAATTTAGAGAAGAGTAAAATTTTATTTTATTTCAAAGGGAGAATCCATTCATTCATTCACCTGAAATCAGGTAAAAGCCCAAGGGAGGCAAGGAATTAGATTCATGGATACCTAGGGTGAGAAGTCCAGGTGGGTGGAAGAGTCAGTGCAATGCCATGGAGCAGGACTGTGCCTAGTGTACCCGGAGCAGACTAGGGGAGAAGAGTAGAGAGACGGGGGGAGGGTAAATGACGTACCGTTTACCTTCTTAGCCAGTGTACAGACTTTTACCTTGAGGGCCTTGAGGAGTCACTGCAGTGTTTTAAGCAGGGGGGTCCCATGATTTGATCAGTTTCATTTGGATCATTCTTGATGTTGAGAGACTCACCCGAGAGAAGGGAGATGAGTTTAGAAAATCTGTCCAGTAATCAGAAAAAGGATGGTGCTAACTTGCATCAGAAGGTCCCAAAGGCCATAGTGGGTTGGGTATGGTATATAAGACTGAGGAGAGTAAGGGCAACTCTAAATGGTTAAGAAGAGACTGAAGGGCAAAAGTTTTAGAATAAGGATACATTTGGAAGAAAAGTCAGAGGTCTCTTAGATCACTACTGAAACTTGCTTTTTTGGGGGGGGATGGGAAATAATGCTATACTATATTCTAAATAAATTAATAACAGTTTAATTTATTTCACTTATTCAAATATACACAAGCAGGTTCCCCCACCCCAGAAGATCATATGCATTAGGAGAGAAACATAAGTCAATGATTTTAATGCAATATGATATTGGGATGAAGAAAAATGCCGTGTAGCCCTAAATGAAGAAATACTACTATTTATTCATTCTAAGAGAATAGATATGTTAATAAACATAGGGTCTAAGTTTTCTCATGTGTAAAATGTAAAAGTAACACGTTCTACTTGATATGCTTGTTGGGAGAACTCAGTGAGGTAATGGATGTTCAGTATCTATCCTCACCCTCTCCCTGCTGTCGCTTCCTGGATGCACCATTTCCTCCAAATCTCTTCCATCTCCCGTACCTACACCTTACCTGCTCATTTATAATTTCTTCATGTGGATTTTTCTTTATACCTTCTTGCTACCTTCTTTATACCTCCTTCTACCTGACTTACTGCTAATAATGACACTTCCTTGAACCATTTGGGCTTCCCTGGTGGCTCAGATGTTAAAGAATCTGCCTGCAATATGGGAGACCTGGGTTCGATCCCTGGGTTGGGAAGATACACTGGAGAAGGGAACAGCTACCCACTTCATTATTCTGGCAAAATTCCATGGAATTACGGAAAATTCCATGGTCAGAGGTCCAGGGCTACAGTCCATGGGGTTGCAAAGAGTCAGACATGACTGGGCAATTTTCACTCGAACCATTTTACAACTGAATTGCTCTTTGCCTCATTTCCTCAAACAAAGGTGGTTCAGTCAGCTTATCAGGAACTCTGAAATGAAACTGAAAAACAAAATCACAAAACTCAAGAACTTTCTTTAAAATTTCTCCCATCCCCAGTGTTCTGTGTTGATGCAAGTAAGCTCTAGAAAACACTGCTACTTTCATGAATACCTTCAATATGTGATTCCCCACGTGTAGGTGGAGAGGCCTTGGATGGTATCAGCTGTCTCTCTCTTCACTTTTTTCCCAAAGGGCTTTGCACTTGGCAGAGGCCACTACACATCTGTGGAATAAACGAATCTTCACATTCAAAGACTTTGGGTTCATTGTGGATGGTATCAGAATTTATATTAGGGATTCTTCTTACTCCTTAGCTGTATTATTTGACTTCACTGGTTTTAAAGGCATCATTTCCAGTCTATTTTTCTACTTCTCTTGTCAAATTTTATTGGTCCAACATGAGCATTCTGAATTTTAAAATTCTCTGGAGCTTAATATTTGTTCTACATTTTAGGGAAAGATAGAGCAAAATTCAACTGAAATGAGTGTTCCTCATCAACCCTTATGCTTCTGTTCTGTGACCACCTGGTTACATGTTAGACCCCACCAAAGGGAATGAATGAGGGGAGAACTGTGGAGGACAGAGCCCCAGAAGGATCCTGTTTCCCGTTTGACTGGTAAAAGTGAGTCACTCCTGATAGTGAGCAGAATGATATTCACAGACCATTACAACTCAGAGAACCAGCAAAGTGAGAACAGTAAACAAGGATGATTTTCAGTGTCAAGGCTAAATTTTTTCTGATGTTAAATATCATCCTTCATGTAACACTTTCCTTCATTGCTCTTTTCTCTGAACTCCATTCTCTCTCTACACTTCAGATTTCTGGCACTGCTTACTTATGCCTGTCCCTGCTGGTGTGGTACACTCTTGTTTGAGTAAGGCACAGGAAATGTGAAGATGAGCAGTTGCGTTCACTGCTTGGGCACCGCCCTGATCCCGACAGCACATTGGTCTCCTTAGGAATTACCCTCCTGCTTTTACATGAGTGCTCAGCGCATCTGTCCATCCAAAGGCTGTCTTTCTGCATAAAAGCTGGATTCTTTCTGGCCCTTTCCACCAGACTCCTCTGCTCACTACCCAGGTTCAGACAAGGGATGAAGACATTGAAGCTTTCAGTCTGACTCTCTTTCTCATGACTGTAGATTTTAAGCATCGTGTCACACAAATGGAGGCCGTGATTTTGATGTATTCAATCCAACAGTAGGATTTGGTGCAAATGGAGAGAATTTCAACTGCCAGGCGTCCAGGATCCCATCTGTTCCGAATACACTGTGTGTATCTGCTGCAAAATCTTGAGCTTCCTCATAGCCTTTTAGAAAATTCCAGAGCTTTCCTCTAACCTAACAGCAAGTTTTCTTTCTGCGTAAGTTAGCTGAGTTTACTTTCTGTTTAAGAACTCTAATACAGAGCAATAAGTCTGCCTTTTTAATTATGACCTCCATAGGCCATGGGCCTAGGGGGCATAGTGTAAATGTTTATTTAATGAGTGAGTAAGTAAAAGTTATTTTAATGTAAGAGAAAAGATGAGATAACATAAATGAACATTTGGATTGAGCTGAAAATGGACACTGCCTTGTCCCTGTTTCTTTTGCAACACTTTCCTCCCTGTCAGTTTTCTTTTTTTTTTTTTTTTTTCTGCCCTGGTTTCTGGTTTTCAGTTGTAATTTGCTTTAAAGATAATACTGCCATGTTCCTTTGAACTGAAACTATCTGGCAATTTATGGTCAAATTTAAGTTTGGCATAACAGGCTTAATGTTCAGCTTTCCATCTGTATTCTGTGCTTGGCAAAAACCCAGGGAAACTTGGGATTTTATGCTCCTGAATTTTATAAACCAGTAAACACAAAGGTATTGGAATTGTATATCTTAGCATGAAGCATTTTATCTTGTGCATAAGAAATATCAAATTGGACTGTGGTGCAGGCAGCTAAGGGATTTGCACTGCTTCCTCCCTTTAGAAATGTTCTTTTTTAAGAACCAGTGTCTGTGGAAAGTGATGATAAAACAAAAACAGTGATTTACTTTGTTCAGTGTTCCCAGATTGTCAAGCTATTCTCACCTGGATTCTGTGATGTTACCCTTCCAATGGCCCAAGGTGGTCAAGGTTTGTGTTCCCACGCCATTTTAAAGGGAGGTACAAGAGAGCCTCACAGAACTTAAGAGGTGCTGAAGGTCATACAGCTGATTAATGCAAAATCAGAATGATCAGAATTTAGGTTTCCTTTGTGCTGACAACCAGATAGAGAGTTAATTCATTCTTTGATTTTTTCAGACTTTATCCATTAGAGCCTTGTTTTGTTATATACTTTTTACCTACTGTGTATCAGATATGTGTAGGTTCTGGGAATGTGCTATGAACAAAATATATGGAGTCCCTGATTAATCTCAAGGTGGGCTCATCTAAGTATGGGACTGAGTAATTCCTAATATCTGAGAATTTGTTCAGTCTTTTGAAATCCTTGGCCAGGCCTATGTTGAATATGGATGACACTGGCCTTGATTGTAATACTGATGTTGATCCTGATAATGAAAATGATGCTGGAAGCCAATCTTGCATTTCATGCATTTCTTTATTGAGCACTGTCTTTATCCTCTGAAATAATCCTCTCTCACCTCCAGGACTCTAAATACACGTTGACTCCCTGAAGCTTTGTTTCACTGATATTGTTAGTAATATCACTCCTCTCCATCACCCTTCTACCAAGTCAAGCTTTTACTGTGGCATACTCTCCTTCTATGACTGGAGAGGCAGCCTTACCTTTGCTTCACCTCTGATACCTGATTATAACAGCCTGATGTGGGGTTAAGAGACAACCTCAAGTGGAGAAATATTGAATCAGTAGCACAATGTAATAAATATGCAAATCTCTCCTTTCAGAAGCCTTATTCCAGGCCATCTAATAATGCCTCCATATTTCTTCATGTTATTATTCTCTCTGCTGCAGCAGGGAGGAGGCTGCTTCTACAGCAATGCTGTTCTGCCTTCCCACCTGTTTACATTTACTATATGACTGCCTAGGGAACCCTGCAGAAAATAATGCTTGTGTGAGCCATTTAGTTGACTACATGTCAAAAAGTAATTTGAATCAAAGAGTCACTAACTTAATTGATGGTGATGGCTCCATCCAAAAACAACCAAAGAAATTGATGTTGTGCAAATTGCACATATATTGCTCTTGAATTTGTGAGCATATTCTTGTTTGCCTTGACAGGATTCAAATTATCTTCCGGACAGCTCGACACATTACTTAAGATGTGCCTGTATGTGAATTTTAGCTGCTAAAGGGGGCAATAACAACCTTCCTGTGAAATTAATTCCCATGACTTCAACTTCATCTTGCTCTTTCTTTTACTCATTCCCTGCACATACCCCTTCCACTCCTTTACAATTGTGTTCTAACCTCTAAGTCATTCTAGTCACCATGGAATACAGACCTATTGTCTTTGCAGACCCCATAGAGACCTAAGGTCTTGAGGAGTAAAAGATGACAGAATTTTAAATTCTGTGGACACATTCAGTTCAGTGATACCAGGCTCTATTTTTGACTTGTCATTAGGTATTTTTTGATGGGTAGAGATCCTGAAAATTAATTTCCAAGTGAGCATATATCCCAGTGAGAGCTGGTATTTAGATCCTGGGCTGAGGAGGCTGACCCAGCAGTCATGCCCCCAGAGTGGTGGTGCTGTGGGTCAGAGGACAGGGTCAGCATAAGAAACAGTCAGTTTGCAACACTTGGAGTTATCTGCATGAAGATATAAGATTCTCATAAATAACTCTCAGTGGTGCTGTCCCAGTAGGTGCCAATTCCAGCAGACTATACAATGAAGTGTATAAAGCATTGGATGAGGGGAAGAAACACAGCTATCAGGCTTACCTCTGACACTAAGGAGCTGTCAGACATGAGCCACACACAAACAAGGTAGTAATGTGAGAAGATTTGAGGTTTTCTGGCACTAAGGAAATGAATTATTATAAGATCAAGAGGAAGGAAGATTAAGCAGCAACCCACCTGCTTGGTCTACCCTTCTGTTCATGGCAATCATTTTATGGAGCTAGATATCTGTAAATATCACCTGAAAAAAACAAGGATGTACATGATGTTCAAAGGGTCTGTGATGGTTAACTTTATGTGTCAACCTGATTGGGCTAAAGGATGCCCAGATAGCTGGTTAAAAAAAAAAAAAAAATGGAGTTGTGTCTGTGAGGAGGGTGTTTCTGGAAGAGATTAGCATTTGATTTAGCAGACTGAGTAGAGAGATCACCTTTATCAGTGTAGACATGCATCATCCAATCTGTCAAAAACCCAAATGGAACAAAATGGCAGAGGAAGGGCCAATTTTCTCCCTCTTCCTGAGCTGGAATATTCATTTTTCCTTCCTAGAGACATTGGAGCTCTTGGTTCTTGGGCCTCTGAACTCAGGCAGAATTATACCTTTGGATTTCCCTGTTCCCCAGTTTGCAAATTATGGGATTTATAGACCTCCATACAACATTGATGGGGAAAAAGTGAAAACACTGCAGATTTTATTTTCTTGGGTTTCAAAATCACTGTGGATGATGACTGCAGCCATAAAATTAAAAGACACTTGTTCCTTGGAAGAAAAGCTATGACAAATCTGGACAGCCTATTAAAAAGCAGAGACCACTTTGCTGACAAAGGTCCATATAGTCAAAGCTATGGTCTTTCCAGTAGTTATATATGGATGTGAGTGTTGGACTGTAAAGAAGGGCTGAGCACTGAAGAATTGCTGCTTTTGAATTGTGGTGCTGGAGAAGACTCTTGAGAGTTCCTTGGACTGTAAGGAGATCAAACCAGTCAATCCTACAGGAAATTAGTCCTGAATATTCATTGGAAGTACCGATACTGAAGCTGAAATTCCAATACTTTGGCAACCTGATGCAAAGAGCCAACTCATTGGAAAAGACCCTGATGCTGGGAAAGACTGTAATCAGGAGAAGAAGGTGACAGAGAATGAAAAGGTTGGATGTCATCACTGACTCAACGAACATAAATTTGAGCAAACTCCAGAAGATAGTGAAGGACAGGAAAGCCTGACATGCTGCAGTCTGTGGGATTGCAGAGTTGGACACAGTTGAGTGGCTGAACAGCATGATCCAAATGAACCAACCAACAGCAATAACACATGAGCCAAATCCTATAATCTCTCTGTCTGTCTCTCTCTCCACAGAATGGCCTAGCATAGTTGCACAAAGTTTCCTCTTTCAACTCACTTTCAGTCTCATCAACCTCTACTATTGCATCCAAGAAGAGTTCTCAACTCCTTTCTACTCTTTTATCTCCTACAACCTTGACATTCTTCTTTGTTTGTTTGTTGTTGTTGTTGTTTTGGGTATAGACTCTGAGACCCACCTGTGGTTTGCTTTGTGAACATCTAATGTAATAAATTCTACCTCAGAATCCTAGTCCTGGAATAAGCAATTTGGCCTCTATACTAATTTTCTACCACAGATTTTGCAGCATGAACTTTAGAGTCAATTCTGATTCTCAAAGCTAGACAATATTATTTTTTCCCCAAATCACAGATATTGCTTATTATCCCATCAATTTCAGCACAGCTTTCATAGTTGAGAGTTAGGCAACTGTCTGGTGACTTTGGTTCTGCTTGGCCTTGTTTAAGGATCACTACTTTCACCATGAAGATCTCATCATGTGTCTGGGTTTCAAAGCTGTGGACAGTGAATTAGACGGACTCCAAGCCAATTCTATGATCCTTCTGATTGATCACCTTTTCAACAATTATACCTACTTCAGTTTTGGACCCTCTATCTGAGTCTGTGTCTTGCTTAGTACTACTGGCCACCAGTCTAGAATCCATTTTTTTGATATTGTGATTGTGAATTGTGATGTTATAAACAGCCTTGCAAACAATTCTTCCCCAAGTGGTCACTATCTCATTCCCCATGGGACTTCAAGGTAGATCTGTATACAGCTCTCTGAAGTCACGTGCATAATTCAGTTAGAATTGAGCCATGATAAAATCAATAATAATTCATTAAAATAAATAAAAAATAATTAAAATCATTCAATAAAATCATTAATAATTTTTAATAAAATTATTAAAAAGATAAAGTGATTTTGTAATTTCAGCATTTCTTTGATTCATTTGGTCATTTAAACAACTGTTTCTCAAGTTTTAATGTCTGTATGAATCATCTTGGATCTTTTTCAAATGCAGACTCTTATTCAGTGGGTCTTAGGTGGGGCCAGAGATTCTAAAGAATTCCCACATAATGTCAATGTTCCTGGCCCATGGTGCATAACTTCTATAAACTGTTATTTATCTCTATTTTCCTTGGCTGTGTATCCTTTATTTTTCTATTCTGTTTTTTTTTTATTTTATTTTTAAACTTTACAATATTGTATTAGTTTTGCCAAATATCGAAATGAATCCGCCACAGGTCTATTCTGTTTATAAGAAGTCCCTCTAATTACCCAGATATTATAATTGTGAGGTAATCCAAAACAAATGATCTTTTTTTCTTTTATGTAAAAATTGCTTAGACATGTGTATTTTTAATCGAGTTTTTGTTTGTTCCTATCCAATTGTGCCTACATAAGGATTATAAACATTTGCCCATTTCTTTGCATAGCACAACACCCTTCATATTGTACACTAAAGAAAATACTTTAAAGCCCTTTCTTTGAAAAAGCTGTTTTCTTAAGTATCAGATAGCATTTAAATGTATAAAAACAATTTAAAGAAGAAAGCATCTTGTAGTCTAGGTGAAAGCTCACATGGATGCAAGCATTTGAATCAACCCTGCACCATTTAATTGTGGTTCACAGGCCCACTGCATGCCTCCATCGGTCACGCAGACCTGCCGCTCTCTTGTGTAAAACATAGCAGAAGCCCTCATCAGCTTCATCTCCAACAGGGGACTGGGGTGCTGCTGTTGGCCAACACCTTATCTGCCTGCTCTGACCAGACGCATATGTGATCTTCTCAGTCCCTGCCTTGATAAGATTCTTCCTTTTCTCTGCCCATGCCCTAAAGCCACATTTTTCATCCTGCCTTCCTGCCCTCCTTTTGAAGCCCCTCACTGTGTGTGTGCCTGGTCAGAGTAGAATGGGGTAGATTAGTGCTGGTGAGAGATGATTACAAAGCAAAAAGGCTTAAAGAGAAATCACCAAATGTCCAATAAGTACCAAGTCTTATCCTTTGGTGACTTTACCCTAAGCAGCCTCACAGCTATACAAACTGAGAATCTCTGCCTCTGGAAACTCGTCTTTCATTTCCAAGGAAATTTTGATGAAAAAATGAAGCCCATTGTGCCTTTTCTTTCTCAAGTGACATCTCCCAAGCACGATCTGCTGTTTTGCTGGTTTTGCTGGCAGTGAAAAATGCCAAGTACAGGTCGAGTCTGTGCACTTTTGAGGCATAAGACCTTTTACTAGGCTGGAACAACACCGCCACAGAGCAAAACTCATTTTTTCTGCCACTGTCAGCAGGCAAGTGTTGCAAAAACAGGAAAGGTTTGCATAAGAAAGCTCTCAAATGTTAATCCATTTTTATAACTGTACTTAACCCTAAATTTTGTATAAGCTTCTGAAATACTGAGATAACTCGTTGCTTACTCGCTTTACCTTCCTTTACAAAATGAAGGTAGCCTAAAATCAAGGAATTAGATGAATTCACAGTGAAAGTGATATTCCCCTTTGTCTCCAGGCCACTTTCTTCAGGGCAGTTAGGTGATGGTGCAGAATGGAAGACCAGGAGCCTGGAAGAAGAAGAAGGTTATAGTTCCATGTGACCTAGGAAGATCTTTGGGGTCTCAGGTTCATTACTGGTGAAATTAACTCTAAGGCTCCTTCTAGTGTGACAATTCTCTCCTTCTAGGAATAAAGTCTGAAAAATTGTCTTTTATCTGAGGCCAGAGAAAAGGTACACAAATAAATAGAGAAATATTCCTCAAAAACATCTCCCTAATTATGATAAAATCAATCCTAAGTGCTTACTAATCACTGCTTAATAGAAATGAAGAAATTTTTGTTCCTCAGCCTCCTGAAAGTCTTTCTAAACTTCTACACTAATGTAAATAATTCCTTTATAACAGTCTGTAATTCATAAGCTGAGATTAAAAATAGTTAAGGGGTTGTAAACTTCAAAATTTAAACCCACTTCTTATTTCATCACAGCAATGTACAGAAAAAAAAAAAAAAGAGAGAGAGAGAGAGGTCCTCTATTGCTCTCTAACATCTTAGTATTTTGTGGTTTTAAAGTATTAATTCTTAACCCAAATCAATGAAGTTTCGAGACAAGTGTGTTCGTGTATTCATGGGAATATCAGAACCTCTGGTATTAGGGGATGAGGAAAAATATTTTTCAAAATGCATACCTTCTGCAGCTCTGAAACATGCCCTCTAACCTGGTGTGATGATACAGAGAAAAACAGGCAGTATTCTTTAGAGCGTGAATTAAGCATTCTTGAGGAGTAGCTGCTGATTATATATATATATAAAAGATAAGGAAAGACTCAGAGTACACTTATTAAAAAACAAGAAAACAGATCCATCTGACACATTCACAAGTCTTATAGGCTGCAAATAACCACAAGGACAAAGAAGAAAACTGTCATAGCTTTTTTTTTTTATTTTTCAAATTATCTGCTTGCTTGTTAATATCACAGTTTATATTTGGTCATAGGTGAAGAAATTGTCAAGCCTTGAAGTGATTTCATTTAACCCAGGACAGGAGGCCAAAAGGTTGGGAACTCTCCGTGGTCCTGAATCAGGAAACAGTAAAACAGATGCCTTAGCTCTGGTGGTCTGGGGGAACCTGCACAGCTTGACACAGTTAAGGCCCAGGGGATGCTTTAAATCTGAAAACAGGCAGGTGTATGCACTGCATTAAAATTTGTATGTTTGTTCCTGTAATATTATGTGCAGTGCCCTTTGGATGGAATGGAAAAGAGACAAAGAGGGGTCAAAAAAAAAAAAAAAAAAAGAGAGGAGAGAGAGAGAGAAAGGGTGGGAATCAAAAGTAGAAAAGGAATAGAATCTAAAATTAAAATCTAAAACATCAGGAATTGGACAGAAGATTAAACACAGGCTTTCTCAACAAATCTACAATGCTGGGTCTCAGAGGAACCTGTTGAAATGTGAAAGAGGTAGTTTTTTGTTAAATCAGGGGAAGATCTATGTTAAAAACTCAGCAGACACTAAACTCCTACCCTGGGGATTGGGAGGCAAAGGAAAATACATTTAGTTTCTAGAAAGAATCACACAAATGCAGTCATGTTGCCCACTCTATGTTGAAAATAAAAGATGCTCCTTTGGAGGATTTGGCCCTAATTAGTTTATGTTGATATCTAGGAGAACAAAGTTGCAAAAGCCAATTGCTCCATTTATAAACAAGTTCTGTGTTAGATTTAACATGAGAATGACTCTGGAAGACCTTGTCTTGCATTGTTAAATTTTATATCAGACTTGACAAGCCCCTCTTATACTACTGAAACAAACCCATAGGATGAAACAGACCAGCTAGGAAACATGCATCCCTGAAAATTACAACCTCTGTGGTATTAAAATTCATTCTTTGGAATCACACCACACATAAGATATCCTTTTCAGGCAGATGTGAGTCTGTGCTGAGTTGTTTAATTCATTGGAAATGAATCAATGTCATTGAAACAATATGATTTTGAGGCAGAAGACTAAATGGGTACCTCATATTCTCTTTTGAGAGCCAAGCACAGAACCCATCTCTTCTTTTTAGATCCAACTATGCCCACTATACTGTTCTGAGTCATGGACACAATATTTTGAAAGATAAACATGAATTAAAGTACCTTCCAAATTGAATAGTGGGGAATGTGAAAGGATTTGAAACTATATCAACACAAAAATAGGGAGAAGAGAAAGCAAAGCTTACCAAATGTAAGATAAATTTTGCCAAGAACCTTCTGCAACCTTCTCAGGCATGTTGCTAAGACTTATTGAGGTCATTATTTCAATCTTCTATGGGATACATTTATGGAGGCACCCTGAATTTCAAGTTCTGTTCTGGTTATTTACATTTTAAACTTGTTATATTTGAATGAGAAAGGGGCAAACAAATAATTTTATTTCATTTACATAAAGCAAAGCAAAAAGCATCTATAAAATGAATAATTAGGGCTTGACAGCCATTAAGTTTTCATCTGATAGTAAAAGCTATGAGTTTAAATACTGACAGCTTTCCAAGACAAAGTAATCTTGATAAGAATTGGGAGAAGGGAAGTACAGTTTGTGACATATACTTAAATTTAACTAGATGGCAGTAAACAATAAAATAATTTATTAACTCTTCTGCCAATATCACAATATATTAGTTTGGGGCACTGTGGTATCTGTTATGATATTTTGGGTTTCCACAATTCCCATCTGTGCTAGACTAGACCAGAGATAACAGAACACGAACCATTTCAAACATGAAGGCAGTTGTGCGCCAACTCCACATGTTCTAACTCCACACCAGATTTCTGAGCAAAGTGACTCTCAGGCTATTTCCTTCCAGACATCTCAACAAGCAGCTACATTTATTTATTTGATTTAAAGTTATCTTCCTTTACCAAGAACCTCTTAGAACCCATGCATTCTATTATTTACATACGCAAGGATCACATTTTTCAATGATACCAGGCATCCTTTTGTTTAGAACAGTCTTTTGGACTCTGGGAGAGGGAGGGGAGGGATGATTTGGGAGAATGGCATTGAAACATGTATATCATATAAGAAATGAATCGCCAGTACAGGTTTGATGCAGGATACAGGATGCTTGGGGCTGGTGCACTGGGATGACCCAGAGGGATGGTATGGGGAGGGTGGTGGGAGGGGGGATCAGAATTGGGAACACGTGTACACCCGTGGTGGATTCATGTTGATGTATGGCAAAACCAATACAATATTGTAAAGTAATTACCCTTTAATTAAAATAAATTAAAAAAAGCAAACAAATGTTAAAAAAAAGAAAAAAATAATTTATAATAGTATGTGTTTTAAGTAATTTTTATAGTTTATCAGCTGATTGATGTTGAATATACAGAAGTCTTATGAACCTAAATGAAAACTCAAAAGCCAAAGCAGTGAATTCTGCTTTAGCGATCAGTTGGATCTCCAATGATGTATCACATACTAGGAATTAGAGTGTAACTTTTATGGCCATTCTGATGATATTATTACTTGCAACTCAAAAATGCCTATATCTTAATTTTTCAGTCATAATTCTTCCAATAGGGTTTCCTGAGGCAGAACAAACAAGGATCAGAAGAAAGGAAATAGCAATACCATCCCAAGCACTGGTCTCTATGGAAGAAAACTGGTTTGGAACTTGAAATTTAGATTTAAGAATTAAGATGGATCTTTACACTCGCCAAAACTGAGGCAAAATTAATCTGAAATCAGTGCACTCAAACCAAGAAAACTACTGCTCTTTCTATCCACTAACTTCTATTGTTTCCCAAGTTTTGTCCCCCACTTTTTCTACATTTACACCATCACAATTTTTGTGCTCAGGTCATGGTCTCCCAAATAAAAACCATACTTTGCACCCTTGAAACCTTATATGATCATGTATTAGGGAGATAGGCTTAAAACTCAACATTCAGAAAACTAAGATCATGGCATCTGGTCCCATCACTTCATGGCAAATAGATGGGGAAACAATGGAAACAGTGAAAGACTTTATTTTTGAGGGGGCTCCAAAATCATTGCAAATGGTGACTGTAGCCATGAAATTAAAATATGCTTGCTCCTTGGAAGAAAAGCTATGACCAACCTAGATGGCATATTAAAAAGCACAGTCATCACGTTGCTGAAAAAGGTCTGTATAATCAAAGCTATGTTTTATCAGTAGTTATGTATGGATGTGAGAGTTGGACCAGAAAGAAGGCTGAACACCAAAGAATTGACACTTTGAACTGTAGTGCTGGAGAAGACTCTTGACAGTCCCTTAGACAGCAAGGAGATTATACCAGTCAATCCTAAAGAAATCAACCCTGAATATTCATTAGAAGGACTGATGCTGAAGCAGAAACTCCAATACTTTGGCCACCTGATGTGAAGAACTGACTTGTTGGAAAAGACCCTGATACTGGGAAAGTTTGAAGGCGGGAGGAGAAGGGGACGACAGAGGGTGAGATCGTTGGATGGTACCACTGACTCAATGGACGTGAATTTGAGTAAACTCAGGGAGTTGGTGATGGACAGGGAGGCTTGGCATGTTTCAGATGATGGGGTCACAAAGAGTCAGATACAAGTGAACAACTGAACTGAACTGAAAGGAAATATAAGCATAAATGCCTTGTGAGTGGGAGAAGCTAAGCTTTAGCTTTATTCATTTTGTTTCTGTAGTATTATGTATTTATTTTACTTTATTTATCTTAAATAAATTTTACATGTTTATAATGTACAATATTTGTAAGGCCTCCTCAGACAGCCATTTTGCTTTTTTGCATTTCTTTTCCATGGGGATGGTCTTGATCCCTGTCTCCTGTACAATGTCAGGAACCTCATTCCATAGTTCATCAGGCACTCTATCTATCAGATCTAGGCCCTTAAATCTATTTCTCACTTCCACTTTACAATCATAAGGGATTTGATTTAGGTCATACCTGAATGACCTAGTGGTTTTCCCTACTTTCTTCAATTTGAGTCTGAATTTGGCAATAAGGAGTTCATGATCTGAGCCACAGTCAGCTCCTGGTCTTGTTTTTGCTAACTGTATAGCTTCTCCATCTTTGGCTGCAAAGAATATAATTAATCTGATTTCAGTGTTGACCATCTGGTGATGTCCATGTATAGAGTCTTCTCTTGTGTTGTTGGAAGAGGGTGTTTGTTATGACCAGTGCATTTTCTTGGCAAAACTCTATTAGTCTTTGCGCTGCTTCATTCTGTATTCCAAGGCCAAATTTTCCTGTTACTAAGGTGTTTCTTGACTTCCTGCTTTTGCATTCCAGTCCCCTATAATGAAAAGGACATCTTTTTTGGGTGTTAGTTCTAAAAGGTCTTGTAGGTCTTCATAGAACCATTCAACTTCAGCTTCTTCAGCGTTACTGGTTGGGGCATAGACTTGTATTACTGTGATATTGAATGGTTTGCCTTGGAAATGAATAGAGATCATTCTGTCGTTTTTGAGATTGCACCCAAGTACTGCATTTCGGACTCTTTTGTAGAGATACCAAGGGAACATTTCATGCAAAGACAGGCTCGATAAAGGACAGAAATGGTATGGACCTAACAGAAACAGAAGATATTAAGAAGAGATGGCAAGAATACACAGAAGAATTGTACAAAAAAGAACTTCACAACCCAGATAACCACAATGGTGTTATCACTCACCTAGAGCCAGACATCCTGGAATGTGAAGTCAAATGGGTCTTAGAAAGCATCACTACAAACAAAGCTAGTGGAGGTGATGGAATCCCAGTTGAGCTATTTCAAATCCTGAAAGATGATGTTGTGAAAGTGCTGCACTCAATATGTCAGCAAATTTGAAAAACTCAGCAGTGGCCACAGGACTGGAAAAGGTCAGTCTTCATTCCAATCCCAAAGAAAGGCAATGCCAAAGATTGCTCAAACTACCACACAATTTCACTCATCTCACACGCTAGTAAAGTAATGCTCAAAATTATCCAAGCCAGGCTTCAGCAATATGTGAACCGTGAACTTCCTGATGTTCAAGCTGGTTTTAGAAGAGGCAGAGGAACCAGAGATCAAATTGCCAACATCCGCTGAATCATGGAAAAAGCAAGAGAGTTCCAGAAAAACATCTATTTCTGCTTTCTTGACTATGCCAAAGCTTTTGACTGTGTGGATCACAATAAACTGTGGGAAATTCTAAAAGAGATGGGAATACCAGACCACGTGATCTGCCTCTGGAGAAATTTGCATGAAGGTCAGAAAGCAACAGTTAGAACTGGACATGGAACAACAGACTGGTTCCAAATAGGAAAAGGAGTACGTCAACACTGTATATTGTCACCCTGCTTATTTAACTTAGATGCAGAGTACATCATGAGAAACGCTGGACTGGAAGAAACACAAGCTGGAATCAAGATTTCCGGGAGAAATATCAATAACCTCAGATATGCAGATGACACCACCCTTATGGCAGAAAGTGAAGAGGAACTAAAAAGCCTCTTGATGAAGGTGAAAGTGGAGAGTGAAAAAGTTGGCTTAAAGCTCAACATTCAGAAAACAAAGATCATGGCATCCAGTCCCATCACTTCATGGGAACTAGATGGGGAAACAGTGGAAACAGTGTCAGACTTTATTTTTTGGGGGCTCCAAAATCACTGTAGATGGTGACTGCAGCCATAAAATTAAAAGATGCTTACTCCTTGGAAGGAAAGTTATGACCAACCTAGATAGCATATTCAAAAGCACAGACATTACTTTGCCAACAAAGGTTCATCTAGTCAAGGCTATGGTTTTTCCTGTGATCATGTATGGATGTGAGAGTTGGACTGTGAAGAAGGCCGAGCGCCGAAGAATTGATGCTTTTGAATTGTGGTGTTGGAGAAGACTCTTGAGAGTCCCTTGGACTGCAAGGAGATCCAACCAGTCCATTCTGAAGGAGATCAGCCCTGGGATTTCTTTGGAAAGAATGATACTAAAGCTGAAACTCCAGTACTTTGGCCACCTCATGCGAAGAGTTGACTCATTGGAAAAGACTCTGATGCTGGGAGGGATTGGGGGCAAGAGGAGAAGGGGACGCCAGAGGATGAGATGGCTGGATGGCATCACTGACTTGATGGACGTGTCTGGGTGAACTACAGGAGTTGGTGATGGACAGGGAGGCCTGGCGTGATGCGATTCATGGGGTTGCAAAGAGTCAGACACGACTGAGCGACTGAACTGAACTGAATGCACAATATGCTGAGTTTTGATATGTGTACATACTTATGAAATAACACCACAATCAAGATAATAAACACTCATCATCCCTAAAGGCTCCTCATTTGTAATCCTTCCTTATAATCCTCCCATTTGTCAACGTGTTTTTCCTTATACAGAAGCCCATGGATACATTTAGCATTCTTTTAGAATTTTTTATAATTTAATTTATGTAATTTTATTTAATTTTCATTACTAAGTAGTATTCCATTGCATGTATACATCATAAATTGTTTGTTTATCAGCAGATGGACAATGTTTTTTCTCTAGTAGAGGCTATTAAAAAATATGATTCCTGTGGCCATATGTGTAGAAATCTTTGTATGGACTTATGCTTTGTTTTCTCTTAGACAAAAAAAAAGAAAATGTACAATTTTATATTCTTTTGCAATTTAACATAAAATTTCCAGTACCTTCACATCATTGCCAATATGATAATATTTGACTTTGTTGTCTGTTTTTGTTGTTTGCTTAATATTATGCATTTAATGGATCTGTAGTGCTATTTCATTGTGGTTTTAATTTATGGTCCTCTAGTTATGATAACCTTGAATTTTCTGTGCCTCATTTGAATAGAAGAATGTGGCAGTTAATTTGAAGTTCAAGGAAAAATTTGCATTTGGATATAGAGAATTTTCTGACTGTAATAGGCAATTACACTGATTTTTGACTTTTGGAAATTTGATGAAATGGCTAAGATTCAGTTATCTAAACTTGTTTTATATTTATGAATTTGTGATATTTATAAACTTACAGAAATCAGAGAAAATATCATTCTTTATACTTCACTTTTTCTTAGTATCTTCATACCCATTTCATTCCTTTGGAAGTGTTAGTTGCTCAGCCATGTCCACTTCTTTAGGACTCCATGGATAAAGCCCTCCAGGATCCGTTGTCCATGGAATTCTCCAGGCAAGAATACTGGAGTGGGTAGCCATTCCCTTCCCCATGGAATCTTTCCAAACCAAGGATTGAACTCAGGTCTTTATTTTCCTTCTCTTTTATGACTACAGAGGCTTTGGCCATTTATTTATCAAAGTTGACAATTTTAAACTGAAACCTGAATGTTTTAGTACTAAACAGCAGGATTCAGTGGGAAAGTTTTTGTTTTGTTTTGTTTTGTTTTGTTTGTTTGTTTGTTTTATCACATTTATAATCTTCATATGAAAAGTAGCTTATGTACCCTTAGGAGAAAAGTATCAAGGAGATACATTGACCTAAACATGGTTTCTTTATCTGAGCAGAAGGTTTGAATTTCTGGAACACAAAAATAGCCAAATGTAAGTGTAATCGTATTTCTTTGGTCTAAAACTCAAATGGCTGAAATATACTTATTTCTAGGGAAAACAGAGCTCCATTTTTCTAGAAATAGTGTTTCATTTTAAATTTTTTTATCATATTTATGTGAAAAAATAGAAAACATTGAATAGCTTCAAGTTAAACAAATTTATGTAATTAATAGTTTTCAACTTTTTCTGCTACCGATCACTTTCACTGGTAGCAGAGAAGGTTGAAAACTACCATAAAATTTTGAGATAATTGTATCGGTTAGATCTAGTCATTAAGTGTTACATTCCAAGAACTGTGTACACATTCTTTACTGTGTACCAGTAACTCACAATTGAATACATAGTTGCCAAGCAAAAGTCCAGTAATTGACTGATTGAGAAGAAGATCTTTTAAGATCCCTGGTGATTTTAATGATTTTAATTTATGTCAGGATTTATTAAGTTTTTGATTCATTATTAGATTGCAAAAATGCATGTTAAATGTAATTCCTTTCAAGATCTTAAGATATCAGGTACAAATGAGAAGTTCCAAAACAAAATATAAACTTTACAAATGTAGACCAGAGCCAGTTAAATGGATAATGAACTGCTCAAAACTGTCAAGATTTTAAATGTGTCTGGGTTTGGAGACTAAAGGAAATTAGTTTTTGCTAAAAAAAAAAATAATAATAATTATAAAAATAAAATATTAATAATTTCAAATTTACAGACATTTGCAAGTGGATTACTGAGAAGATTTTCCTGTAATGAGTTGAGAAACAGATGCTGCTTCAGCCCTGGATATGTTATTATTTATTTCTTACAAGGAAATTCACCTATACAAACCAATACAGCAATAAAAACCAGAGAATTGGACTATGTGGGAGAAAGTGAGAGTGGGATGATTTGAGAAAACAGCACTGAAACATATATATTACCATATGTAAAGTAGATGATCAGTGCAAGTTCGATGCATGAAGCAGGGCACTCAGAGCTGGTGCTCTGGGGCAACCCAGAGGGATGGAGTAGGGAGGGAGGCGGGAGGGGGTTCAGGATGGGGGGACACATGTGCACTGACATTGATTCATATCTATGTATGGCAAAAGCCATTCCAATTTTGTAAAGTAATTATGCTCCAATTAAAATTAATTAATTAATTTAAAATAAATAAATAAGAAAGTAAAGTTAGAGTTAGGTCAGGAAACCTTATTAAAGTGCTCTCATCTTGCTGCTTTGAGCTAAAAAGAAAAAAAAGAGAGAATTAAAATGGATACAATGTTTCTCATACTCAGACCTCATTCAACTTTCATCAGTTGTCTTAATAGTCTTTTATAGCAAAAGGATCTAGTTCTGAATTACATGTTACACTTTAGGACAGATATTTTGTAGAATATTCTCCAGATTATATTTGAAGTTTGTCACTATCAGATCAGACTTTCACTACATCATATCAGGTATAACGTACAATTTCAATTTGCACCATTGATGATTTTATTCATGTTGACCCCAAAATTAGGGTGTCTGCCAAGCTTCTGCACCATGAGTATATTATTTTCCCTTTGTAAATAGAAGTGATTTTGAGGGAAGGTTATTTGAAACTCTGTTAATATTTTATCTCACAGAAAACTTTCTATTGATTAATTTGTTTATATCCCTATGAACTCATGCTTACCTTTTTAAGAGTTAATCTCATACTATCAATACTTTGGCCACCTGATGCGAAGAGCTGCCTCATTGGAAAAGATCCTAGTGATTGGAAAGATTCAGGGCAGGAGGAGAAGGGGTCAATAGAGGAGATAGTTGGATGAAATCATTGACTCAATAGACATGAGTCTGAGCAAACTCCAGGAGATAGTGAAGGATAGGGAAGCCTGGCATCCTGCAGTTCAGTTCAGTTCAGTTCAGTCGCTCAGTCGTGTCCAGCTCTTTGCAACCCCATGGAATGCAGTACACCAGGCCTCCCTGTCCATCACCAACTCCTGTCACTTACTCAAACTCATGTCCATTGAGTCGGTGATGCCATCCAGCCATCTCATCAGCTGCAGTTCATGGAGTCACAAAAAGTCAGACACAACTTAGCGAATGAACAACAAAATCACTTAATTTGATATTTAAATTGCTCCAGATTGCCTAACAGCAGATCACAGAAGTTGATATCTGTATCTTTATGACCAGTTCCCATCCATCTTTGAGTACATCTTTTCATTGTGACAGAAGCCACCTTTTACACTGTTCTTACCCCAACCCTAGAATCAGGAATTTCTATGAAGATCCCTGGTTCTTCTAGTAGGAGAATAATAGAAGTCAAAATCTTGGCTGTAGGTGTTCTCAATGCTACTGCATTATTGCTTTCCACAGACCTTTTCAATGGACAGAACTAGAGAATTTATCTCCCCGACATATGTGCACACACATTATCTATCAACCTATCTATCTATCCATTCTTCATTAATTTGCACTGATACCTCCAAGTGTAACAATAAATTCATACAATTTTTTTTCCATTTTCATTATTCAAATTTCTCCAACAGTAAGAAATTCAGCTTCCATTTGTTCCATTGTATTTATTTGACCAAACCGTGTTCCATCACACTGAGTAATATTCATTGTCTGGATGCACTACAGTTTGTTTATCATTCATCTACCGATGGACACCTTGGTTGTTTTGTTATTGTTGTTCAGTCACTAAGTCGTGTCCAACTCTTTGTGATCCCATGAACTGCATCACACTGGGATTCCTTGTCCTTCACTATCTCCCAGAGTTTGCTCAAACTCATGTCCATTGACTTGGTGATTAATATTATGCTTGTTTATTATTTTCAGAAAGGAATGTTTCTTAAAATTATGATTTCTTGGCATCATCAATTACAAGTTTGTATACTTTGAGGTTTTTTAATTGTGAATGTGCTTTATTTCCTCTGTCCTAGGGAAATGACATGAATGATAAATAAAAGTCATGCATATGCAGAGTCAGATTGACTTGTATTTTAATTCATCTCTGCCATCTACTAGTTCTGGGGCTTTGAAAACTCATTTAACCTTCTCAGCTGTGCCTTTGAACCAATCTTGATCCAGGAACTATAAATGTACTGAGACTTACTACATTTTGAAAGTCATCATAACACCATTTTTGATGCTTCCTGTTTGTTTTTCAGTCGCTAATTTATGTCCAAGTCTTTGTAACACCGTGGACTACAGCCTGCCAGGCTCCTCTGTCCTCTACTATCTTTGGAGTTTCTTCCAATTCAAGTCCACTGAGTCATGATGCTATCTAACAATCTCATCCTCTGCTGCTCCTTCTCTTTTTGCCTTCAGTCTTTCCCAGCATCACAGTCTTTTCCAATACGTTGGCTCTTCTCATCAGATGACCAAAGTATTGGAGCTTCAGCTTCAGTATCAACATTTCCAGTGAATATTGATTTCCTTTAGGATTTACTGGTTTGGTGTTCTTGAAGTCCAAGGGACTCATAAGAGTCTTATCCAGCCCTACAGTTTGAAAGCATCAGTTCTTCAGCCCTCAGCCTTCTCTACGTTCCAACTCTCACATCCATACATGGCTACTGAAAAAAAACATAACTTTGACAATACAGATATTTGTTGGCAAAGTGATGTCTCTGCTTTTTAATATGTTATGTAGGTTTGTAATAGCTTTTCTTCCAGTGAGCTAGTGTCTTTTAATTTCATGTCTTCAGTTACTGTCCACAGTGATTTTGGAGCCCAGGAAAAGAAAATCCGTCACTGCTTCCATTTTTCCTCTTGTATTTGCCATGAAGTGATGGGACTGGATGCCATGATCTTATGTTTTTAATGTTGAGTTTCAAGCAAACTTCCTAAGCTTAACCTAAATTCCAATTCTAATGTCATCCTCTAATGGCATGTTATGCCCAGCTTTTATTCCCACCCACTTATCTTAAGTTGGAGTTGTCTCTATCCATCAGTCTCTCTGTCCATCCATCCAGCCTTCCATCCATATATCCATGCATCTTACTCTTCAAACATTGAATGATATTATGGTGTGCAAGACATAGTACCAGGTCCTGAGATGTGGAGGAAGGAGACACAGCCTAGTGAGAAAGGCAATATAGAAATGGCATGTTTAAAAGATGCTATGAGGTCCCAGAACTAGAAGCGCTGAGTCAGCCTGGCAGATGTTCTGAGAGGCTTCTCGAACAATGTGTTAGACAAGGTAGCAGTGGGAGGTGAGCATCAGCATGGGAGACAGAAAAGAGCATAAAAAAGGCACAGAAGGAAATGAATCTGAGTGTTTAGTAATTCACTATATCTTGTGCTTGGCTTGGATCCTGAGGAACAGCCAGCACCTTGGTTCTTCTAGCATTTAAACTCTGACTTCACTGAACTTCCTAACGATAGAAATGCTTTCCCCACTGTACCAGCCTACTATCCTATTTGACTCTAAATATTGAGATAAATGTGCCAGGTTGTCCACTGTGGTGCTCGGCTGACTTATTTAGACATGCCCACCTCCTCTAATTGATCTTGCAGGTGCTGACTATAGAACACCCTATTTTGACAAAGTCTCCTTTACATATGACACACATTTATTTCAGATCATGATCTTTCCCTTTCCACCCCATAATGCTGGAGTTCATTCTATGGCATGACCCAAGGCCTGGCAGTAATATTTGTTAGCATGTATTATAAAACTCAAAACTGTGTTTAAGATTTTAGGTTCTAAATAAGCCTTCTTTTATTTATTATTATTATTATTATAATGATTCACATAGACTGGATAATTTTCAGTGCAAAATCTCCTGGTAAAAATGGAAGAAGGGAGACAGAAAAATATAGTTGGAATTTAAAAAAATGCTAAGTGAAGTTAAAAGGGAAAGAGAGATATCTGATTAGAGACAGGGAAAAACCAGTTAAAATGTGCACAGCCTCAAGTTTTCACCCCTCTGGTCAAACTCTTATTTAATGTAATGATCTCCCTCACTTTGAAAACTAGAGACCAAATGGTGCATGGTTTATCATTAGCATATCCTTAGCACATAACACTAAACTGAGCCAAATAAAGATATTTTAACTTTTTCTGATACCTAAGATGCATCACCACTATTTTGCTTAAATATAGAATTTTAGGACAATTCTGTGATATGCATTACAACTTAAAATATCTTTCTTCTTCCACTTTATTGAAGTAATAACCATTTGCATCTTCAGTAACTCTTTCTAAATAATGTTATTTCTAAAAATCCTTTCTTACTAACACTTCTTGGCTTGGGCAACTCCCAGTTTTGGTCCTCAGTATCTATTATAACAGGCACAAGAAACACATTTTATTTTCATTTTACATTTAATAATTTATAAAGTATTCACCTACCAAATAGTATATAACTATCCTATGTATTTGTCAAAAAGGCTAATATCATGTTGTTTTAAAACTGAGAAAACTGAGACTCAGGGAAAATGAACGGTTTTCCCAATGCCTCCCCATAAGTTCAAATCACAACATGATTTAGACTCTTGATTCTAGAGCATAGATCTTGAGGTTATCAATTCAGTTATCTGTGAAATTTGTCTCATAATTATGTATTTGTATTGACAACTTTTTTGAAATATGGGAAACATTTTTCTCCTCTGAATCTTCCTCCATTCTTTACTGTCTAGCATATAGCTTTATACATAGAGTATCTGGGGCATATGTTGGTTTACTGACTAAATCAATAACAAAATTTAAAAAAATTAGGCAATTCACGTACAAGTTAAAAAATATACTAACGAAAAGAAAAAGAAGTCTAGTGTTTCTGCCGTCTCTTTTTGGCACCCTTTTTATTTTCAGTTATAGAATACAAACAATAACATACTTTTCTATCAGTACAGAGGCCACCAAGACACTTCTACATTATTCAGTCTAACCACAGTGGCTTCCAAGAGGAAAGTAAATACCTCAGCTAAAGCTTCGCTGGTCTGTATCACATGCACAAGCACACAGGATTTCTTTGCTGTCAAGCTTTCAGATGGGAGCAAAATCCCCCTGCTGAGCCCTGTTGCTAACTGCAACACTTAAGATATAATTTGGTATATGGAGACTTAGGCCTTCTGAGCTGGTGCCTCTTCTTCCATGTGCATAAAGTGCAAGCAGGCATAAGAAATAAGATTTGTGACTATCGGTTGGTAATAGACATGGCAAGTCCTGAGAGCTGACCATCTATCAGCACATCCAAAGATGAAATCATTTCTCTGCCAAGAGTGGGCCATGAATTTGCAATAATGTTCTGGAAATATGTCTCACTGAATCATGAGATGTAAGACTTTGGGGGTGGGGAGTGAAAAGCAAACATTTTCTTGAGACCCCATTAAATGAACAAAATTATTCTGAGAGTTGAAATATTTTTAAAAAATTATAAAGCAGAGTCCCAAAGCAGGTGCTTGCAATCTAGATACATGGCAGTGAAAGATAAGGTGTGAAACATGCCACATCAGCAGTGCAAATATAAATCCTGTGGGATTTCTAAGGGAAAGGGATCACAAGGCACTGAAAACTGGAAGTAGAGATCTAATGGAGAAGAACGATGAGCTAATGATGAAATTTAAAGAAAGTTTAGGACAAAGTTGTGAGAATGGATACATTTGAGCACAGTGAACAGACTAGTAATATTGCATTAGAAGCAATGTGTGGACAAAGTACATAGTTATATTGTAGTTTGGGTCAAAAACTCTCCTAAAGAGTTTGGACTATATCCTATAGGCAATAAAGAGTACTTGATGTTTATGGGAAATTGTACTAGAAATAAGAAGCTAGCTTTTGTGAAGGCCAACTTCAGAGCAGATAGCCTGAAAAGAGGAAGCAATTGAGTAGGGGAAATTTCTAACACATTATCAAGTCATCCAGATATAAAATAATAAGGTACTGTGGATAGCTCAGAGCACTGGAAAAGGGAACACAGATGTAAAAAAGCAGAACTTCCTGATACTGTAAAACATCATCTTCAGCTGAAAGTATTCATGAGTTCATGAATGCTTCATGTTGGCAAAATCATAAAATGGGGAAAGCTTGTTTTGAGAGCTTTCCACTTACTTTCTGGCTCATTCACTCAATAAATGTTTATTAAGCGTCCATACCACACGCCAATCCCAGCATCAGGCACCACTCTCATTATTTTTGGCAATGCAGTGGCTCTCTTGAGTAAGTTTCAAAGTTGTACCTATTCATCTTTTTTTTTTTTTTATGACCAATGCCTCCTGCCTCCTACATGAGAAATAAATGTGAAGGTTTTAGTTTCATAAAAGTTGCTAGTATCTGGTAAAGTCCTTTTCACTCAGATTAAAAATATACACCATAAGGTTCATATCAAGAGACAACAAGGATAGAAGATTTCGTCCTTGTCACTGGCTGGCAAGATGAGGAAAGGAAGATGTTTCAATCTAGCCTCTAGTTTTGTTTGTAAGCATGTGCAATAGGCATAGACTTCTGGTCACCCTGCTCTAAACTTTAAAGAATGGTTATGGTGTCAAGTAACACAAAATGTTCACAGCTGCCACTGGCCTCCTGCTTCACAAGTTCTGTGGGGCTCCTTTGTATGAGTCTGTAACAGTGCAGTGCCTAGTACTGCACAGACTATGTTATCACTCACTTTCATTATTTGTGTGATGCCAAGATGAGAGGGTACAGTGCATTGTCATTCTATATTATTTTGCAGATTGTTCATTTTGATTCAAGTTTATTATGAAAATTCTAGGCGAGCAATAGCTCAGAGAAAAGAAAGTCGCTCTTACAAAAGAAAGACTCAGATGAATTGATAGGAGAGATACCTGATACATACAATACCCAGAGCAGACTTAAGAGTGGCAGAGATGACTGATAAGCCAAAGTCTCATTCTTGATGATGTCTACATGACATTTTGTGCCTTGCACCACTGGGAGGGCAGGAATAGCTCAGCTACCTCCAACATGAACAGCATCTGAAGATGCCTCTGCAGATTCCAATATGTGCTTTACAATGTCCTTTGGTATGCAAACCCTGCTCCATTTCTTAGAGGAAAAAAAACTCTAAATAATATTTTATTTTCTGTAGGGCTTTCAAAGACTAGCAACCCTTGAGTATATGATCTCTAGAATTCATGGAATGGAGGGACAGATTTGTGCAAACAAGTTCGAGAGGGAGTTCAGATGACTCATCTTCCAGTATGCTTGGGGTCAAGCTAAAGCTCTGAAAGGGGTGTTTACGAACAACTGAGGGAAGAAAGAGCTCTTGGAATATTATAATAGGAATAAATAATTTATAAGGCATACTCTAGAATAAATAGAAATTATTACTTTTTGAAACCCAGATTTTACTTCAATTCTAAGTTCCACTAGCACATAGAATATTGCATTAGAGAACTAAAAAAAAAAAAAAGAGAGAGAGAGAAAGTAAGAGCAAAGATGAGAGGGAAAGGAAGAGTAAGAAGTCTGTATGCCAAGTAATGCATTGAAAGAAATGCTGCTTTTGCATAAACACACACGTATCTCTTCCTTCTCTGTGAAGAATTGTCATGGAAAGAACACTAGTAAGGTGTGTGGGCTCACATACTCCAGTCTCAAAGCAGAGGTTGTGTTTATAAGACTAAGCAACTGGAATAAATACACCTTATTTTGTTTGCTGTGCCTTGTATATGCCCACATTTTTACTCCTCAATGTATCATGGGCTCCATGCCACAGAAACATTACATAGGACATGTCTTCTGCCAAATGACTCCAGATTAAAATATAGAAGACCCAGTTAAATCTGAAATTTCAGACAAATGAATATCTTATGGTAAGCTTGTAAGCATCAGTTATTTTAAACTTATCTTACATCTTGTGACCTTGTTGAACCTCTTAATAGTTCTAGGATTCATTTCTTCTATTTTTTTCATGTTTCCTTCTCTTTTTTGCTCTTTTGTAGAACTCATCATTTTCTGCATAAATAATCATGCTGTCTGTAAATAGGTACATTTTGTGTCTTCTTTATTAGCTTTATTTATATATTTGTGTATTTGCCTCATTGCACTGCCTAGAACTTCCAGAATTATGTGGAATAAAAGTGGTGAGACTGAATATCCTTGCCTGTTCCTGATCTTAGGGAGAAAGTATTTAGTCTTTTATTATAAGTATAATGTTAGCTACAGCTATTCCATAGGTTTTCTTTATCAAGTTATGAAAATTTTCCTTTATTCATACATTTCTGAAAGTTTTTATCATAAATGGATGTTGAATTTTGTCAAAAGCTTTTCATGCATCAGTTGATATGATTATAAATAATTCATCTTCAGCCTACCAGTATGGTAGATTACACATATTTCTGAACACCCAATCAGCCTTACATCCATGGAATAAACTTTACTTCCTCATGATCGATAATTATTTTATACATTGTTGGATCTAATTTGCTACTTTTTTTGAAGATTTTTGTTTGCATCAATATTCATGAGAGATACTGATTTATAGTTTTCCCTTTCTCTAAAGCTGAAACTCCAGTACTTTGGCCACCTCATGTGAAGAGTTGACTCATTGGAAAAGACTCTGATGTTGGGAGGGACTGGGGGCAAGAGAAGAAGGGGACGACAGAGGATGAGGTGGCTGGATGGCATCACTGACTTGATGGACGTGAGTCTCAATGAACTCTGGGAGTTGGTGATGGACAGGGAAGCCTGGCGTGCTGTGGATTTATGGGGTCGCGAAGAGTCGGACACGACTGAGCGACTGATCTGATCTGATCTGATCTGAATGTCATTATCTGGTTTTTATGTCAGAGCAATGCTAGCCTCATAGACTTAGTTTGAAAGCATTCCTTCAGCATCTACTTTTTGTTGTTCAGTGACTCAGTTGTGTCTGACTCTTTGCTACCACATGGACTGCAGCAAGCCAGGCTTCTTTGTCCTTCACTCTCTCCCAGAGTTTGTTCAAACTCATGTCCATTGAGTCAATGATGCCATCCAAACATCTCATCCTTGGTTGCCCTCTTCTCCTCCTGCCCTCAGTCTTTCCTAGATTCAGAGTCTTTTCCAATGAGTCAGCTCTTCACATCATGTGGCCAAAGTATTAGAGCATTAGCTTCGGCATCAGTCCTTCCAATGAATATTCTGTGTTGTTCTCCTTTAGGATGGACTGGTTTCATCTGCTTGCTATTGAGGGACTCTCAGTAGTCTCCTCCAGCATCACCATTCAAAAGCATCAGTTCTTTGGTGCTCAGCATTTTTTATAGTTCACTTCTCACATTTGTAGCAGACTACTGGAAAAACTGTATGGACCTTTGACTATATGGGCCTCTGTTGGCAAAATGATGTCTCTACTTAGTAAAATGTTCATATCATTTCCTCCTTAATCATTTGGTATAATTCTCCAAAGAAATCATGTAGGTCAGGAGATTTCTCCTTGTGGAGCTGCAAAGTTCTGAGATCAATTTGATTAGTAGGACTAATTGAATGATCTATTTCATATTGAGTGAATTGTGGTAGTTTGTGTTTTCAAAGTAAAGATCTATTTGTTTTAAAATGTATGTTTATAAAATATTTTATAGTTATCCTTCATTATATTTTTGATGACTGAAGTATCTGCAATGATAGAGCAGTTCACCCCTGACATTGGGAATTTGTGTCCTCTCTTTAGCACAGGGGTCCCCAACCCCCAAGCCACAGATCAGAATCAGTCCATGGCCTGTTAGAAACTAGATCACACCACAGGAAGTGAGAAGCAGGCAAGTGAGAGAAGTTTCATCTGTATTACTGTGTTTACAGCTGCTCCCTAATGCCCACATTACCACCTGAGCTCCACCTCCTGTCAGATCAGCAGCAACATTAGATTATCATAGGAGCACAGACCTTACCATTCTTGAATCATCCTAAAATCATCCCCCATCCTCCCATTGTCAGTTGCTTCAGTTGTGTCCGACTCTTTGCAACCCCATGCATAGCCAGGCTCCTCTGTTCATGGGATTCTCCAGGTAAGAATACTGGAGTGGGTTGTATATTTCCATCTCCAGGAGATCTTCTGACTCAGGGATTGAACCTGTGTCTCTTATGTCTCCTGCATTGGCAGGTGGGTTCTTTACCACTAGCACCACCTGAAAATTCTCCCCCAACCTCCCAGTCTTTGGAAAAATTGTCTTCCATTAAACTGGTCCCTGGTGCAAAAAGTTTGGAAATCACTACCCTAGCAGCTGTGGACTTTGAGGACACATACATGTGAGGATTGGGCCGGGCGACAGTCTGAACTTTCTCCATAGCTCCTAAAGCAGGTCCAAGAGAATTATTCTTGGGACCTGACCTTAGTGGATCCGTGCCAGTAGCCTGGTGAAAACAACTCCTGAAAGTCACCAGGGCCACTTGCCTGCATACCCACAGCTAAGTCAAACTGAGAGCAGTGCCAACTATAGTGTATTTTGTGAGCCTGGGTACAGATGGACAAAACAGAGCACATCCATAGCAAACAGCTCCAGAGGAGGACTACTCAGGGACTTCTTTCCCAGTGGGAGTGCTCTAGTACCACCTACCTCACATCACAAATCAGAAAATAAGCTAAGAAACAAATCTAGGTGGACTATGTTCTAACAAGTAGGGAGCAGACCCTGCCCCTGCAGGGCAGTGAGAACCACAAAGCAAAGAGGAAGCCCAAGTCAGTATCCAAGACAGGTTCTGGTTGCCACAACACCAATCAAACCCCCTACCAAGGAGGTGATGGTACAAGTCTCTGGGCCAAACTCACCTACTGGGGGAAGACACCAGAAGCAATAGAAACTATGACCCTGCAGCCTGCATAAAGAAGTCCATAAACACAGTAAGTCTGAAAAAAAAAAAAAAAAAAGAGACGATCTTCCAGATGAATGAGCAAGTTAAGAACCTACAAGAACAACAAAATGAAGAGGACATAATCAATTTACTTTAAAAAGAAATCTGAGTAATGTTAGTAAATATCTAAGATCTTGGAAAGAGAATGGAGGCATGGATCAAGTAGATGCAAAAAATGTCTAACAAAATCCGTGAAGAACTAAACAGCACACAAAGATGGAAAACACAGTAAAAGAATGAAAAATACACTAGAAGAAGTTGGTAGTAGAATAACTGAGGTAGAAGAATGGATATGTGACCTACAAGACAGAATGGTAGAAGCCTCTACTGCAGAACAGAATAAAGAAAGAAGAATAGAAAGAAAAGAGGACCATTTCAGAGACTTATGGGACAACATTAAATGTACCAACATTGAAATTATAAGGGTCCAGAAAAAGAAAAAGAGAAATGGCCTGAGAAAATATTTGAAGAGATTATAGTTGAAAACTTCCCTAATAATCAGAAATAATCACCCAAGTCCAGGAAATACAGAGAGTCCCATTCAAGATAAACTCAAGGAGAAACATGCTAAGACAAATATTAATCACATTAAAAAATTAAATACAAAAAAATTAAAACCAACAAGAGAAAAGCAACAAATAATATACGAAGCAATTCCCATAAGGTTATCAGCTTATTTTTTAGCAGAGACTCTGCAGGCCAGAAGGGAGTGGAATATATATTTAAAGCAGTGAAAGAAAAAAAAAAATTTCAATAACTAAGAATTCTCTACCCAAGGCTCTCATCTACATTTGACAGAGTAATCAAAAGCTATACATATGTGTGTGAAAGTTGCTCAGTTGTGTCCAAGTCTTTGAGACCCCATAGACTATAGCCCACCAGATTCCTCTGTCCATGGAATTCTCCAGGCAAGAATATCAGAGTCAGTAGCCATTTCCTTCTCAAGGGGATCTTCCCAACCCAGCAACTGAACCTGGGTCTCCTGCATTGCAGGAAGGTTCTTTACCTGGGAAGAAAAGATTGGGGCAGGAGAAAAGCCCCAATCAAAAGCTTTATAAATAAGCAAAAGTAAAAGGTAAGAATTCAGCACCACCAAACCAGCTTTACAACAAATGCTAATGCAACTTCTCTATGCAGGAAACACAAGAAAAGAGAGCAAAAAGGAAAGGAAGAAAACATACCTACAAAACCAAATCCAAAACAATAAAGAAAATAGTAATAGGAACATACATATGGATAATTACCTTAAATGTAAATAGAATAAATGCTCCAACCAAAGACACAGACTGGCTAAACGTATACAAAAAGAAGGCCCATATAAATGCTGTCTTAAAGAAACCCATTTCAGCAATAGGGACACATACAGACTGAAAGCGAGGGGATGGAGAAAGATATTCTATGTATATAGATATCAAATCAAAGCTAGGATAGCAATACTCATATCAGGCAAAATTACTTTTCAACGAAAGACTTTATATTAAAATAGAGTTTAGAATAAAGAGACAAGGGAGGTTACTACATTGATAAAGGGACCAATTCAAGAAAAATATATAACTTTAAATATATATGCATCCAACATAGGAGCGCCTCAATATGTAAAGCAAATGCAAACAGCCACAAAAGGGGATTTCAACAGTAACACAATGATAGTGGAGTACTGTAACTTACACCAATAGGCAGATCATCCAGACAGAGGATTAGCAAGGAAAGAAAAGCCTTAAATGATACATTATACAGAGAGACTTAATTAATATTTACAGGATATTTCATCCAAAAGCAGCAGAATAAACTTCCTTCTCAAGTGCACACAAAATTTTCAATAAGATCACATTTTGTGTCACAAATCAAGTCTCGGTAAAATTAAAAAAAAAATTTGAAATCATACCAAGCATCTTTTCTGACCACAACATTATGAAATTAGAAATCAATTACAGGAAGAAAAAAAAACAAAACTTCCAAAAAAAAAAAAAAACCACATAGAGGCTAAACATTATGATGCTAAACAATCAATGATAAATAGAGAACTCAAAACATATATAGACACAATGACAATGGAAACACAGTGATCAAAACATACGGGATGCAACAAAAGCAATTATAAGAAGGAAGTTTATAGTAATGTAATCTTACCTCAAGAAACAAGAAAAATCTCAAATAGACAACCTAACCTTACACCTAAAACAACTAGAGAAAGAAGAACAAACAAAACCTAAAGTTAGTAGAAAGAAAGAAATCACAAAGATCAGAACAAAAATAAATGAAATAGGAATAAACAATAGCAGAGATCAATTAGACTAAATGCTGGTTCTTTGAGAAGATTAACAAAATTAAAAACCATTTAGTCAGACTTATCAAGAAAAAAGAGAGAGGATTCAAATCAATAAGATTGAAAATGAAGAAGGAAGAGTTATGACATCACAGACATACAAAGGATTATTAGACTACTACAAGCAACTATATGCCAATAAAATGGATAACCTAAAAGAAATGAACAAGTAAGAAAATATGAGCACTGAAACTGAAACTACGATTAAAATTCTTCCATCAAAGAAAAATCACAAACCAGATTGCTTCACAGACAGATTAGATCAAATATTTAGTGAAGAATTAATACCTACCTGCTTCCCTCATAGCTCAGTTGGTAAAGAATCCACCTGCAATGCAGGAGATCCTGGTTCAATTCCTGGATTGGGAAGATCTGCTGGAGAAGGGATAGGCTACCCACTCCAGTATTCTCGGGCTTCCCTTGTGGCTCAGCTGGTAAACAATCGCATGCAATGTGGGAGACCTGGGTTCTATCCCTAGGTTGGGAAGATCCCCTGGAGAATGGAAAGGCTACCCACTCCAGTATTCTGGCCTGGAGAATTCCATGGACTATACAGTCCATGGGGTCACAAAGAGTCAGACATAACTGAGCGACTTTCACTCACTCACACAATACCTACCTGGGAGATGGCAGAGGAGTAGGTGGATGTGGAGTACATCTCTCTCCACAGATACATCAGGAATACACTTTCAGACAGAAGTGCTTGCAGAATACCAGCTGAGAGTGGGCAGAAGTTCCTGACCACAAGCAAAGAATATATAGAACCATGCAGAACTTGGTAGGACAAAGGAAGTAGGGGGTAAAAGAAGAGAATTAGTAGGACTGTGCCTGCCCTTGGTGGGCGGGGGAACTGAAGCAGGGGTTTGTTCATCACATGGGGGCAATTGTTTGGAACAGAGAGAAACATTTGAGGCTGAGAGTGAAGCAGCTGATCTGCGACAGGCTAAATGGAATGAGAATCAGACAGTCCTTTCCATAGTCATACATACCCTAAACAGTGATGTAAGTCCCCTAGAAGGCACAACAGCTGGGAGCTGAAGTGTAGGAACTGTGGAGCAATCTCAGGGTGAGGTCTGCTGCTGACTGTGAGGAAATGGCCCAAGGGGATGTGAGAGAGGAGACTGTGGTGGGAAATGCCTGTGGAGGAAAACCAGGCGGTCACAGAGGCAAGGTGATACTTCTGAGTTATGTGTAGGAGGTGTAGGCACCACCATAGCCTCTTTCTCCTCACATGCCAGCACTGGCAACTGAAGAATAGGGAGGCTGGCCCTTCAAGCACCTGACATGTGGAAAAACAGAGTGGGACTCCAGTCAGTGGGCCCCTTTAAGGGTCTGATGGGCAAGGCAACAGAGAAGGAGCCCAGTCGGGGGAACACTTTAAGTGCATGAACAGGCAGAGCAATGGAGATGGACCAGCCAAAGAGATCTTCTTCTTGTCAGTTGACAGAGGCTAGAAAAAGGCTCTGATAAGGCCATAGCTTCTGTAGCTGAGGCAGTCAGTGTCCCTGAACACTTGGCACCTCCAAGGTCACACAACCTGAGCAGCTGAGCCACCTTCATGCCCAGTCCTCACTGGAGCAGAACTGTTACAGGCTAGAAAAATCCTTAATAGCACCACATCTCCTGTGACAATAGCCACAGGCAATCCTATGTAGCTGGCATTGCCAGGGTCCCCATGATCCAAGCAACAGTGTCATCTCCATGCATGATCCCCACTGGGGCAGAACTGCCAGAGGCTAAAGAAAGTCCCAGGCCTGTGCATACAGGGTCACTTCAGTTGTATCCAACTCTTTGTGATACTGTGAACTGTGGCCTGCCAGGGTTGTCTGTCCAGAGGATTCTCCAGGAAAGAACGTTGGAATGGGTTGCCATGCCCTTGCAGAACACCATATTTCCTGCTGCCCTAAGCCAACCCCCCTGAGTACCTGGTGTTGCCAGGGCCCTACAAACCAAGCAACTGTTCCACCTTCACACCCAGCCCTCACTGGAGCAGGCCAAGTCCTCCAGAGCAGCCTTAGGAGCAAACCCCTGTTGATGACCCACATGAAGAGGTGGAGATAAAACCACACTTGAAACCCACAGGCAGGGTTGATGCTGCTGCTACTGCTAAGTCACTTCAGTCGTGTCCGACTCTGTGCGACCCCATAGATGGCAGCCCACCAGGCTCCCCCATCCCTGGGATTCTTCAGGCAAGAACACTGGAGTGGGTTGCCATTTCCTTCTCCAATGCGTGAAAGTGAAAAGTTAAAGTGAAGTCACTCGGTCGTTTCCGACTCTTCGCGACCCCCTGGACTGCAGCCCACCAGGCTCCTCCATCCACGGGATTTTCCAGGCAAGAGTACTGGAGTGGGGTGCCATTGCCTTCTGAGGACCCAAAACCTTCCCACCAGCTATACAAACTGCAGATTAAATCCACATGATCAACTAGGTAGACTCAGTGTCTATGGAATATATAAAAGAACAATGAGAGTTCCCACAAAAGAAAACACACTAGTTCTGACAGCTGTCAACATTGGAGGCAAGAACAGACAGGAAAAGAACCAGATTAGAGTCTGAGCTGCCCCCACAGCAGGTCTAGAGACCAGTCCAGTGTTGAAGGACGTCCTAGGAAGGTGAGGTGGACTGTGACTCCCAGCAAGGGAAAGGGAGCTAACAATGGAGACCCAAGAAAAACATTTATTATTCTATATTTTGACTAGTTTTGTAGATTCTTTTTGATTTTTTTCTTCTTTATTTTTCCTTCCTTTTTTCCCCTTATTTTTCCCTCTGTTGTAGTTGTTGATTTCATTAGTACTATTAGATCTTTTTATATTTTTATTATGGGTAGATAAAGATTTATATACATTAAGGATTAATTGCAATGGGAAAAGAGCAGTAGGAAAAGCAAACAAAGGAATAAATGTAGAAAAATAATTTTTTAAATTTTATTATTATTTTTCTACATTTATTCCTTTGCTTTTCCTATATAAATCTTTATCTACTCATATTTAACTTTGAATTTCTATTATTTTTTCCTTTCTTTCTTTTTATCATCATATTTGTTAGTTTAATTTGTTTTTATTCTTTTACTCCCCAGATGGCCCCTTGCTTTGGTTTTGTTTTCCATCTTGTGCCTAACTAACTAAGTTTTGTTCTTAACTGGTGGACATCATTTTTGGTTTCCTTTGTTTGCCAGATCAATCTACTTTACTTTATATTTTTTGGACAGCTTTGGCTTTGTTTATGTGTGTATATGTATGTGTGTATATTCCATTATTTTAGTTATTAATTCCCTGATTTTGTAATTGCCGTTTGTCTGGGGTGACTCTTTTGTTTCTTGTTTTTGTGTACTTATTTTAATTCCATTTAATGTCATAAAAAAAAAAACACCTTTGGAATCTCTATTCTGTGGCCAAAGATAAAGCCCTGAGCCTTTGGAGTGGAAGTGCTGACCCTGCACTACCAGAGAACCCCTAACCCTAGGGAGTATCAAATAGTGAGAACTCCCACAAAGGCAACCACTGTAAAAAGACCGGGTATCACCCTACTGCCAGTAACATCCTGTGCAAGACACCTCATTCAAACAACAAATAAAAACACAAACCAAATCATCAACAAAAAGGATTACCTCCTCACTCACCCCTGCCCATCAGAGGGGGAAAAAAAGCCCATCACTTCCTCCCAAGAGAACACAAGCACAAGTCACACCCTACCTGAAGCTTGCACAAACCACTAGACCAAACTTACGAGGGAAGAAAGCAAAAGAAAGAAAGAGGTCAACCTTGAAACCTGGGAAAAGGAGACCTCAAACACAATAAGTTAAAAAAAATAATAATCAAAAGGCAGAGAAATACTTTGCAAATGAAGGAACAACCTTGAAACACACAAGTCCAAATAAATGAAGAGGAAATAGGAAAACTACCTTTATAAGATTCAGAATAATGATAGTAAAAAATGACACTAAAACCTCAAAAGCAAAATGGAGAAAATGCAAGAATCAATTAACAAAGCCTAGAAGAAATAAAGAATAAGCATAAAGAGGCAAACAACACAATTACTGAAATTAAAAAGTCTCTAAAAGGAAACAATAACAGAGTATGTGAGGCGGAAGAACAGATAAGTGAGCTGGAAGACAGAATGGTGGAAAACTGCTGAAGAGCAAAGTAAAGTAAAAAGAATGAAAAGAACTGTGGATAGTATCAGAGACCTCTGGGAAAATATTAAACACACCAACATTCGAATTATAGGGGTCCTGGAAGAAGAAGAGAAAAAAAAAAAATGTATGCAAATTTTTTGAAGTGATTATAATTGAAAATTTCCCCAACGTAGGAGAGTTAATAGTCAATCAAATCCAAGAAGTACAAAGAGTCCCTTACAGGATAAACCAAAGAAGAAACATGCCAAGACATATACTAATCAAATTAACAAAGATTAAACACAAAGAAAAAATATTAAAAACAGCAAAGGAAAAGCAAAAATAACATATAACAGAAACCTCATATGTTTAACAGTGGATGTCTCAGCAGAAATGTCTGCAGGTCAGAAGGGAATGGCAAGACACATTTAAGTACTGAAAGGGAAAATCAACAACCAAGTTTACTCTACCCAACAAGGATCTCATTCAAAATTGATGGAGAAATCAGGAGCTTTACAATCAAGCAAAATTTAAGAGAATTTAGTACTACCAAACCAGCTTTACAACAAATGTTAAAGGAACTTATATAGTCAGGAAATACAAGAGAAGAAAAAGATCTATGAAAACAAACTCAAACGATTAACAAAATGGCAAAAGGAAAATGAAAGCGAAAGTGAAATCGCTCAGCCATGTTCAAGTCTTTGCGACCCTGTGGACTGTAGCCTACAAGGCTCCTTCATCCCTAAGATTTTCTAGGCAAGAGAACTAGGGTGAGTTGCCATTTCCTTCTCCAGGGGTTCTTTCCAACCCAGGGATTGAACCCAGGTTTCCTGCATAGCAGGCAGATGCTTTATTGTCTGTGCTACCACCAACCCACGATAGGAACATATATATCAATAATTGCTTTAAATGTAAATGTATTAAATGCTCCAGCCAAAAGGAAAAGACTGGCTGAATAATGATGAAGGGATCAATTAAAGAGAAAGACATAACAATTGTAAATACCTATTTATCAAACATAGGAGAACCTCCATACATAAGACAAACTCTCACATAAAAGGAGAAATTGACAATACACAATAATAGTAGGAGACTTTAACACCCCACTTACAGCAATGGACAGATCATTAAAATAGAAAATTAACAAGCAAACATAAGCCTTAAATGGAAGATTAGTCCAGATGGATCTCATTGATATCTTCAGGACATTGCATCCAAATGTAGGAAAATACACTTTCTTCTCAAGTGCACATGGAACATTCTCGAGGATAGACCACATGTTGGGTCACAAATCAAACTTCAGTAAATTTAAGAAAATTGAAATCATACAAGAAAAAAAAAACTGTAAAAATCATAAACACATGGAGATTAAACAATATTTTTCTAAATAACAAATAGATTACTGAAGAAATCAAAAGGAAAAAAAAAAAATTCCTTCTAGGAATCAAAAAATTCCTAGAAGCAAATGACATCTCAAAACCTATTGGATGCAGCTAAAGCAGTTCCAAGAGAGAAGTTTATTGCAATACAATCCTACCTCAAGAAACAAGAAAAATATCAAATAGACAACCTAACTTTACACCTAAAGCAACTGGAAAAAGAACAAAGAAATCTCAAAATTAGCAGAAGGAAATAAATCATAAACATCAGACCAGACATAAAATAGAAAGAAATAAAAGAAACAATAGTAAAGATTAATAAAACTAAAAGTTGGTTCTTCAAGAAGTTGGTTTCTTGAAGAAAATTGGCAAAGTTTTAGACTCATCAAGAAAAACAGAGAGAAGAATCAAATCAAAAAAAAATAGAAATGAAAAAGGAGAGGTTATAACAGACAATGCAGAAATACAAAGGCTTATAAGAGACTATTATGAGCAACTATATGGCAATAAAGTGGATAATCCAAAAGAAATGGAGAGATTCTTAGAAAAGCTCAACCTTCCAAGACTGAACCAGGAAGAAAAATAAATTATGAGCAATCCAATTACAAGCACTGAAATGGAAACTGATCAAAAATCTCCCAGAAAAACAAAACCCCAAGGCCAGATGGCTTCACAGGTGAAATCTATGAAACATTTAGAGAAGATCTAATGACTATCCTTTTAAAACTCTCTCAAAAATTGCAGAGCAAGGAACACTTCCAAACTCACTCTATGAGGCCACCATCACCCTGATGTCAAACCCAGGCCAAGACGACAATAACAACAACAACAAAAATTACAGGACAGTATCACTAATGAACATAAATGCAAATATCCTCAACAAAATTCTAGTGAACAGAATTCAACAATACTTTAAAAAGCTCATGCACCATGATCAACTCAGGTTTATTCCAGAGGTGCAGAGATTCCTCAGTATATGCAAGTCAATCAATGTGATACACCATATTAACAAATTAATAGATTAAAAAATATGATAATCTCAATAGATGTAGAAAAAGCCTTTGACAAAATTCAGCATGCATTCATGATAAAAACTCTTCAAAAAATGGGCATAGAAAAATCTATTTCAACATAGTAAAGGCCATATATGATAAACCCAAAGCAAACATTATTCTCAATGGTGAAAAACGGAAAGCATTCTCTTTAAGATCAGGAGCAAAACAAGGGCATCCACTCTCACCACCATTATTTGACATAGTTTTGAAAGTTCTAGCTATGGCAATAAGAGAGAGAAAGAAAGAAAGAAAGAAAAAAAAAAAAAAGAGTAATCCAGATCAGAAAAGAAGTACAACTCTCACTGTTTGCAGATGACATGCTATTATACATAGAAAGGGCTTCCCTAATATCTCAGTTGGTAAAGAATCCACCTGCAATGCAGAAGACTGGTTCAATTCCTGGGTTAGGAAGATTCACTGGAGAAGGGATAGGCTACCCACTCCAGTATTGGTGGGCTTCCCTTGTGGCTCAGCTGGTAAACAATCCACATGCAATGTGGGAGACCTGGGTTCTATCCCTGGGTTGGGAAGATCCCCTGGAGAAGGGAAAGGCTACCCACTCCAGTATTCTTACTTAGAGAATTCTGTGGATTGTAGACTCCATGGGGTCGCAAAGAGTCAGACACGACTGAGTGATTTTCACTTTATACATAGAAAACCCTAGAGATACTATCAGAAAATTACTAGAACTAATCAGTGAATTTAGCAAAGTCACGGATTTCAAAATCAATGCACAGATATCACTTGCATTCCTATATACTAGCAATGAAAAATCAGAAAGAGAAATTAAGAAATCAATCCCTTTCACCATTGCAAAAAATAAGAAACTGTCTAGGAATAAACCTCCCTAAAGAGACAAAAGAACTGTATACAGAAAATTATATAAGACACTGATGAAAGAAATCAAAGGTGACATAAATAAATGAAGAGATATTCCATGTTCCTGGAATGGAAGAATCAATATTGTGAAAATGACTATACTATCAAATGCAATCTACAGGTTCAATGCAATCCTATGAAATTATCAATGGCATTTTTCAAATAACTAGAACAAAAAATTCCACAATTCATATGGCAACACAAAAGACCCCAAACAGCCAAAGCAGTCATGAGAAAGAAGAATGGAGCTGGGGGAATCAATCTTCCTGACTTCAGACTATATTCCAAAGCTACTGTCACAAAGACAGTATGGGACTAGTACAAAAACAGAAATATAGACCAATGGATCAAGATAGAGAGCCCAGAGATAAAACCATGCACCTATGGGTGCCTTTATTTGCCAAAAGAGACAAGTATATACAATGCAGCAAAGATAGCCTTTTCAATAAACTTAGAACACTCAATGACATAAATCAAAGCAACATCCTCTATGACACATCTCCTAGAGTAACGGACATAGGAATAAAAATAAACAAGTGGGACCTAATTAAACTTAAAAGCTTTTGCACAGCAAAGGAAACTATCAGTCAGTCAGTTCAGTTGCTGAGTCGTGTCTGACTCTTTGCGACCCCATGAATTGCAGCATGCCAGGCCTCCCTGTCCATAGCCAACTCCCAGAGTTTACTCAAACTCATTTCCATTGAGTAGGTGATGCCATCCAGACATCTCATCCTCTGTCATCCCCTTATCCTCCTGCCCCCAATCCTTTCCAGGATCAGAGTCTTTTCCAATGAGTCAACTCTTCGCATGAGGTGGCCAAAGTATTGGAGTTTCAGCTTTAGCATCAGTGCTTCCAATGAACACCCAGGACTGATCTCCTTTAGGGTGGACTGGTTGAAACTCTTTGCAGTCCAAAGGACTCTCAAGAGTCTTCTCCAACACCACAGTTCAAAAGCATCAATTCTCCAGTGCTCAGCTTTCTTCACAGTCCAACTCTCATATCCATACATGACCACTGGAAAAACCATAGCCTTGACTGAATGGACCTTTGTTGGCACAGGAATGTCTCTGCTTTTTAATATGCTATCTAGATGGGTCATAACTTTCCTTCCAAGGAGTAAGTATCTTTTAATTTCATGGCTGCAATCACCATCTGCAGTAATTTTGGAGCCCCCCCCCAAAAAATAAAGTCTGCTACTATTTCCACTGTTTCCCCATCTATTTCCTATGAAGTGATGGGACCGGAAGCCATGATCTTCGTTTTCTGAATGTTGAGCTTTAAGCCAACTTTTTCACTCTCCACTTTCACTTTCATCAAGAGGCTTTTGAGTTCCTCTTCACTTTCTGCCGTAAGTGTGGTGTCATCTGCATATCTGAGGTTATTGATATTTCTCCCGGCAATCTTGACTCCAGCTTGTGCTTCTTCTAGCCCTGCGTTTCTCATGATGTACTCTTCATATAAGTTAAATAAGCAGGGTGACAATATACAGCCTTGATGTACTCCTTTCCCTATTTGGAACAAATCTGTTGTTCCATGTCCAGTTCTAACTGTTGCTTCCTGACCTGCATACAGATTTCTCAAGAGGCGGGTCAGGTGGTCTAGTATTCCCATCTCTTTCAGAATTTTCCACAGTTTATTGTGATCCACACAGACAAAGGCTTTGGCATAGTCAATAAAGCAGAAATAGATGTTTTTCTGGAACTCTCTTGCTTTTTCGATGATCCAGTGGATGTTGGCAATTTGATCTCTGGTTCCTCTGCTTTTTCTAAAACCAGCTTGAACATCTGGAAGTTCAACGTTCACTTATTGCTGAAGCCTGACTTGGAGAATTTTGAGCATTACTTTACTAGCGTGTGAGATGAGTGCAATTGTGTGGTAGTTTGAGCATTCTTTGGCATTGCCTTTCTTTGGGATTGGAATGAAGACTGATCTTTTCCAGTCCTGTGGCCACTGCTGAGTTTTCTAAATTTGTTGGCATATTGAGTGCAGCACTTTCACAACATCATCTTTCAGGATTTGAAATAGCTCAACTGGGATTCCATCACCTCCACGAGCTTTCTAAGGCACACTTGACTTCACATTCCAGGATGTCTGGCTCTAGGTGAGTGATCACACCATAGTGATTATCTGGGTCATGAAGATCTTTTTTGAACAGTTCTTCTGTGTATTCTTGCCACCTCTTCTTAATATCTTCTGCTTCTGTTAGGTCTATATAATTTCTGTCCTTTACAGAGCCCATCTTTGCATCATATGTTCCCTTAGTATCTCTAATTTTCTTGAAGAGATCTCTAGTCTTTCCCATTCTGTTGTTTTCCTCTATTTCTTTGCATTGATCACTGAGGAAGGCTTTCTTACCTCTTCTTGCTATTCTTTGGAGCTCTGCATTCAGATGCTTATATCTTTCCTTTTCCCCTTTGCTTTTCACTTCTCTTCTTTTCACAGCTATTTGTAAGGCCTCCTCAGACAGCCATTTTGCTTTTTTGCATTTCTTTTTCTTGGGGATGGTCTTGATCCCTATAAACAAGGTGAAAACACAACCCTCAGAATGGGAGAATAATAGCAAATGAAACAACTGATAAAGGATTAATTTCCAAAATATATTAAACAGTTCATGCATGTCAGTACCAGCAAAACAAACAACCCAATCAAAATATAGGAAAAAGACCTGAACAGACATTTCTGCAAAGAAAACATACAGATGGCTAACAAACACATGAAAATATGCTCAACATCACTTATTAAGAGGGAAAGGCAAATCAAAACTACAATAAAATATCACTTCACACCAGTCGGAATGGCTATCATCAAAATGTCTACAAACAATAAATGCCGGAGAGGGTGTGGGGAAAAGGGAACCCTCTTGCACCATTGGTGGGAATATCAACTGATACAGCCACTATGAAGATGGTATGAAGATTCCTTAAAAAGTAGGAAAAAAACCACCACATGACCCAGTAATCCCACTACTAGGCATATACCCTGAGGAAACCAAAATTGAAAAAGACACATGTACTCCAATGTTCACTGCAGCACTATCTACAATAGCTAGAACATGGAAGCAACCACTGACAGATGAATGGTTAAAGAAGCTGTGGTACATATGCACAATGGATTATTGTTCAGCCATAAAAAGGTATTCATTTAATCAGTTATAATGAGGTGGATGAACCTGGAGCCTACTATACAAAGTGAAGTAAGTCAGAAAGAGAAAGATAAATATCATATACTAGCACATACATTGGAAAAGGAAATGGCAACCCACTCCAGTGCTCTTGCCTGGAGAACCCCAGGGACAGGGGAGCCTGGTGGGCTGCCCTGTATGGGGTCGCACACTTAGCAGCAGCAGCACATACATATGGAATCTAGAAAGATGGTAATGATGAATTTATTTGCAGGCCAGCAATGGAGAAACAGACATAGAGAACAGACTTATGGACATGGTGGGGCTGGGGGAGGAAGGAGCGGGTGAGATGCATGGAGAAAGTAACACAGAAACTTATATTGCCATATGTAAAATAGATAGCAAATGTGAATTTGCTGTATGACTCAGGCTATGTAACAACTTAGGAGGGTGGAATAGGAAAGGAGATGAGAGGGAGGTTCAAGAGGGAGGAGATATATGTATACCTATTACTGATTCATGTTGATATTTGAAAGAAACTAACAAAAGTTTGTGAAGCAATTATCCTTCAATTAAAAAAAATAATAAATTTAAAAAAATGATTAAAGTTAATACCTGCCCTTCTAAAATTCTTCAAAAAAAAAAATTGTAGGGAAGGAAAATTTTGAAGTTCATTTTATGAGGCCACCATCACCCTGATACCAAAACCAGACAAAGATATGACAAAAAAGAAAATTATAGCCAACATCACTGATTATCATAGATGTAAAAATCTTCACCAAAATACTAACAAGCTGAATCCAACAAAACAAAGGATCATAAACCATATTCAAATGGGATTGACCCTAGGGATTCAAGGATTGTTCAATATCCACAAAGTAATCACTGTGATACATCACATCAACAAATTGAAGAATAAAAACCATATGATCAACTCAATAGATGAATAAAAAGCCTTTGACAAAATTCAAGACCCATTAATGATAAAAAAAAAAAAAAACAATCTTTCCAGGAAGTGGGCATAGAGGGAACCTACTTTAACATAATAAAAGTCATATAGGACACACTCACAGCAAACATTATTCTCAATGTTTTAGGTGAAAACCTGAAAGTGTTTCCTCTAAGATCAGGAAAAAGACAAGAATGCCCACTCTTAGTACTATTATTCATCATAGTTTTGAAAGTCCTAGACATAGCAGTCAGGGAAGAAAAATAAATCGAAAAAATCCAAATTTGAAATAATAATTAAAACTGTTGCTGCTTGCAAATGACATAATACTATACATATAAAACCCTAAAGATGCAACCAGAAAACTACTAGAGCTCATCAGTGTATTTGGTACAGTTGTAAGTTACAAAATTAATATATAAGAATCTCTTGCATTCCTATGTACTAATAATGAAAGACCATGAAGAAAAATCAAGGAAGCAACCTTATTTACCATCACAACAAAAATAAGAAAATATCTAGGAATGATGCTGCATAGGGAGGCAAAAGACCTGTACTCAGAAAACTGTAAGAACCTGATGAAGTAAATCAGAGGACACAAACAGATGGAAAACTATAACATGTTCTTGTGTTTAATTGGAAGAATCAATACTGTGAAAATGACTATAATATCCATAGCAATCTACAGATTCAATGAAATCCTCTCAAATTGAAAATGGCATTTTTCATAGAATTAGAATTTAAAAAATTGCAGTTTGCATGGAAGCACAAAAGACTACAAATAGCAAAGCAATACTGAAAAAGGAAAAATTGAAAAAGGAAAATGGAGCTGGAGGAATCAGGCTTCCTTACTTCAGACTCTGCTACAAAGCTACAGTAATCAAAACAAAACATACAGAAAATAGAAATATAGATCAATGGAACAGGGTAGAAAGCCTAAGGATAAACCCACACACCTATGGACATCTTATCTATGACAAAGGAGGCAAGAATATACAATGCAAAAAAAGACAACCTCTTTAAAAAGTGGTGCTTGGAAAACTGGACAACTACAGGTAAATGAAAAAAAAATAGAAAACTCTTTAATAACGTACACAAAAATAAATTCAAAACGGATTAAAGACCTGAATGTAAGGCCAAAAACTACAAAACTCTTAGTGGAAAATATAGGCATAACACTCTTTGACAGAAATTGCAGCAATATCTTTTTGACTCACCTCCTAGAGTAACAAAAATTAAGAACAGAGATAAATAGATGAGACATAATTAAACTTAAAAAGCTTTTGCATAGCAAAGGAAATCATAAACAAGATGAAAAGCAGCCCTTAGAATGGGATAAAATATTTGCATATGTAGAAAACAACAAATATAAAAACAGCTCATACAGCTCAATAAAAAAATTAAAAAATAAAATTAAAAAATGGATGACAAACCTAAGTAAACATTTTTCCAAAGAATACATACAGATGGCCAGGAGACAAGTGAAAATATGCTCAGTATCACCAAATATCAAAGAAATGCCAAGCAAAACTATAATGAGGTATCACCTCACGTAAGTTAGAATGGCCATCATCAAAAATCTACAAACAATAAATACTGGACAGGGTGTAGAGAAAAGGGGACCCTCTTATACTGTGGGTGGGAATGCAAATTTGTACAGCCACTAAGGAGAATAGCATGGAGACTGCTTAAAAATCTAAAAAAACAGAGTTACGATATGTTCCAGCAATCCCACTCCTGGTGTGTATCAGAGAAAACAGTAATTCAAAAATGCTACATGCACCCCAATGTTCATTGGAACATTATTTACAATAGATAGCACATGGAAGCCACCTAATTATCCATCAACAGAGGAATGGATAAAATAATGTGGTACATATATACAGTGGAATATGACCCAGCCATAACGAGAACAAATGAACACCATTTGCAGCAACATGAATAAACCTAGAGATTGTCATAGTTAGTGAAGCAAGCCAGACAGGGAAAGACAAACATCACATGATATCACTTTCATGTGGAATCTTAAAAACGGGTTCAGTTCAGTTCAGTTCAGTCGCTCAGTCGTGTCCGACTCTTTGAGACCGCATAAATTGCAGCACGCCAGGCCTCACCATCTCCAACTTGTTGTCCATCACCAACTCCCGGAGTTCACTCAAACTCACGTCCTTCGAGTCAGTGATGCCATCCAGCCATCTCATCTTCTGTCGTCCCCTTCTCCTCCTGCCTCCAATCCCTCCCAGCATCAGAGTCTTTTCCCATGAGTAAACTCTTACATGTGAACTTATATACAAAACAGAAACAGAGTTCAATTCAGTTCAGTCACTCAGTCGTGACCGACTCTTTGCGACCCCATGAATTGCAGCACGCCAGGCCTCCCTGTCCCTCACCAACTCCCGGAGTTCACTCAAACTCACGTCCATTGAGTCAGTGATGCCATCCAGCCATCTCATCTTCTGTCATTCCCTTCTCCTCCTGCCCCCAATCCCTCCCAGCATCAGAGTCTTTTCCAATGAGTCAACTCTTCGCATGAGGTGGCCA
>NW_011494392.1:958255-965528 GCF_000754665.1 Bison bison bison | reverse complement strand
CACTTCATTGCACTCAGCCTTCTTCACAGTCCAACTCTCACATCCATACATGACCACAGGAAAAACCATAGCCTTGACTAGACAGATCTTTGTTGGCAAAGTAATGTCTCCACTTTTGAATATGCTATCTAGGTTGGTCATAACTTTCCTTCCAAGGAGTAAGCATCTTTTAATTTCATGGCTGCAGTCACCATCTGTAGTTATTTTGGAGCCCAGAAAAATAAAGTCTGACACTGTTTCCACTGTTTCCCCATCTATTTCCCATGTAATGATGGGACCAGAAGCCATGATCTTCGTTTCTGGATGTTGAGCTTTAAGCCAACTTTTTCACTCTCCACTTTCACTTTCATCAAGAAGCTTTTTAGTTCCTCTTCACTTTCTGCCATAAGGGTGGTGTCATCTGCATATCTGAGGTTATTGATATTTCTCCCGGCAATCTTGATTCCAGCTTGTATTTCTTCCAGTCCAGTGTTTCTCATGATGTACTCTTCATATAAGTTAAATAAGCAGGGTGATAATATACAGCCTTGATGTACTCCTTTTCCTATTTGGAACCAGTCTGTTGTTCCATGTCCAGTTCTAACTGTTGCTTCCTGACCTGCATACAGATTTCTCAAGAGGCAGGTCAGGTGGTCTGGTATTCCCATCTCTTTCAGAATTTTCTACAGTTTATTGTGATCCAGAGTTATTGTGAAACAGAGTTATTGTGAAAAAGAGTTACAGATATAAAAAACAAACATCGTTACCAGGATGCAAGGGGTGTTGTTATTTTTGTTCAGTCACCATTTCTGACACTTTGTGACCCCATGGACTGTAGCACACCAGGCTTCCCTGTCCCTTACCACCTTCTGGAGTTTGTAAGGGGTGGAAAGGGATAAACTGAAAGTTTGGTATTGCCATATAGACTGTGATATATAAAATAGATAACTAATAAGATCATGGCATCTGGTCGCATCACTTCATGGGAAATATATGGGGAAACACTGGGAACCATGTCAGACTATTTTTTGGGGCTCCAAAATCACTGCAGATGGTGATTGCAGCCGTAAAATTAAAAGATGCTTACTCCTTGGAAGGAAACATATGACTAACCTAGATAGCATATTCAAAAGCAGAGACATTCCTTTGCCAACAAAGGTCCATCTAGTCAAGGTTATGGTTTTTCCAGTGGTCATGTATGGATATGAGAGTTGGACTGTGAAGAAAACTGAACACCAAAGAATTGATCCTTTTGAACTGTGGTGTTGGAGAAGACTCTTGAGAGTCCCTTGGACTGCAAGGAGATCCAACCAGTCCATTCTAAAAGAGATCAGTCCTGGGTGTTCTTTGGAAGAACTGATGCTGAAGCTGAAACTCCAGTACTTTGGCCACCTCATGCGAAGAGTTGACTCATTGGAAAAGACTCTGATCCTGGAAAGGATTGGGGGCAGGAGGATAAGGGGATGACAGAGGATGAGATGTCTGGATGGCATCACCTACTCAATGGACATGAGTTTGAACTCTGGGAGTTGGTGATGGACAGGGAGCCCTGGCATGCTGCAATTCATGGGGTCGCAAAGAGTCAGACGTGACTGAGTGACTGAACTGAATAAGGACCTACTATATAGCATAGGGAACTCTACTCAATTCTCTGTGATTTCCTGTACGGGAAAAGAATCTAAAATGAGTGGATATATACGTATATGTATAATTGACTCTCTTTGTTGTACAGCTGAAATTAATACAACATTGCAAATAAGTTTTACTCAAATAAAATGTTCTTAAACTTGCTAAAAAAAATAGAAGTCAAGAAGAAGTCTAGTGTACACCCATGGTGGATTCATGTTCATGTATGGCAAAACCAATACAATATTGTAAAGTAATTAGCCTCCAATTAAAATAAATAAATTTATATTAAAAAAGAAAAAAGAAGAAGAAGTCTAGACTTGTTAATCAGCCTTTTCTAATTAGATGAGTGAAAGTGAAAGAGAAGTCACTCAGTCGTGTCTGACCCTTTGCAACCCCACGGACTGTAGCCTTCAAGTCTCCTCCACCCATGGGATTTCCCAGGCAAGGATACTGGAGTGGGTTGCCATTTCCTTCTCCAAGGGATCTTCCCGACCAAGGGATTGAACCCTGGTCTCCCACACCGCAGGCAGACTCTTTACTGTCTGAGCCACCAAGGAAGCCCATAGACTAGATGAGTAGAACACCCTATTTTTCTATGGCTGCAATAGAGCAGTTATTCTTTAAATGTTTTTCACTTCCTAGCCAGTCCCTTTCCTGGTTTTGGGGGTAGACAGAATAGGCTATTGGCATTTCCAGGTTTCTGTGCTCTTCAGAACTAAAAACTGTATGCATGAGATAAGTAAGCTCAAGGAACTCATCACGTTATTCTTTGAACAATTAAATGTTAATAATAATAAATATCAACAAAGGTCATTTAGAATATTAAGGAAAATCCAGTTGATTGGGAATGTCAGAAAGTGACTATAGATAAACATGATGGTGTGATCACTCAACTAGAGTCAGACATCCTGGAGTGTAAAGTCAAGTGGACCTTAGGAAGCATCACTAGGAACAAAGTTAGTGGAGGTGATGGAATTCCAGTTGAGCTATTTCAGTTACAAAAGGTGATGTTGTTAAAGTGCTACACATAATATATCAGCAAATTTGAGAAATAAAGCAGTGGCCACAGAACTGGAAAAGGTCAGTTTTCATTCCAATCCCAAAGAAAGACAATGCCAAAGAATGTTCAAACTACCGCACAATTGCACTCACCTCACACTCTTAGCAAAGTAATGCTCAAAATTCTCCAAGCTAGGCTTCAACAGTGCATAAACCAAGAACTTCCAGATATTCAATCTGGATTAGGAAAGGCAGACGAACCACAGATCAAATTGCCTACATCATTTGGATCATAGAAAAAGCAAGAGAATTCCAGGAAAACATCTATTTATGCTTCATTGACTATGCTAAAGTCTTTGACTGTGTGCATCACAACAAACTGTGGAAAATTCTTAAAGAGATGGGAGTACCAGACCTCCTTACCTGCTTCCTGAGAAACCTGTATGCACGTCAGGAAGCAACAGTTAGAACTGGACATGGAAAAGTGGACTGGGTCCAAATTGGAATGGAGTATATCAAGGTTGTATGTTGTCACCCTGCTTATTTAACTTATACACAGATTCAGTTCAGTTCAGCCTCTCAGTCATGTCCAACTTTTTGCAACCCCATGAACCACAGCATGCCAGGGCTCCCTGTCCATCACCAACTCCCGGAGTTCACTCAAATTCATGTCCATTGGGTTGGTGATGCCATCCAACCATCTCATCCTCTGTCGTCCCCTTCTCCTTCTGCCTTCAATCTTTCCCAGGATCAGGGTCTTTTCAAATGAGTCAGCTCTTCGCATCAGGTGGTCAAAGTATTGGAGTTTCAGCTTCACCATGAGTCCTTCCAATGAACACCCAGGGCTGATCTCCTTCAGAATGGACTGGTTGGATCTCCTTGCAGTCCAAGGGACTCCCAAGGGTCTTCTCCAACACCACAGTTTAAAAGCATTAATTCTTTGGTGCTCAGCTTTCTTCATAGTCCAGCTCTCACATCCATACGTGACTACTGGAAAAACCATAGCCTTGACTAGATGGACCTTTGTTGACATACTAATATCTCTGCTTTTGAATATGCTATCTAGGTTGGTCATAACTTTCCTTCCAAGGAGTAAGTGTCTTTTAATTTCATGGCTGCAATCACCATCTGCAGTGATTTTGGAGCCCCCCAAAAATAAAGCCAGCCACTGTTTCCATTGTTTCCCCATCTATTTGCCATGAGGTGATGGGACTAGATGCCATGATCTTAGTTTTCTAAATATTGAGCTGTAAGCCAGTTTTTTTACTCTCCTCTTTCACTTTCATCAAGAGGCTCTTTAGTTCCTATTCACTTTCTGCCATAAGGGTGGTGTCATCTGCATATGCAGATTGCACCATGTGAAATGCTGGGCTCAATGAAGCACATACTGGGATGAAGATTGCCAGGAGAAATATCAATAACTTCAGATATGCAGATGACACCACCTTTATGGCAGAAACTGAAGAAGAACTAAAGAGCCTCTTGATGAAAGTGAAAAAGGAGAGTGAAAAACTTGGCTTAAAACTCAACATTCAATCAACTAAGATCACGGTATCCAGTCCCATAATTTTCTGGGAAATAGATTGGGAAATTAAGGAAACAGTGAGAGACTTCAATTTTTTGGGCTCCAACATCACTGCAGATGGTGACGGCAGCCATGAAATTAAAAGGCACTGCTCCTTGGAAGAAAAACGATGACAAACCTAGACAGCATTAAAAAAAAAGAAAAAAAAAAGCAGAGACATTACTTTGCCAACAAAGGTCTGTCTACTCAAAGCTATGTTTTTTCCAGTAGTCATGTATGGACATGAGATTTGGATCATAAAGAAAGCTGAGCACCGAAGAAGTGACGCTTCTGAACTTTGGTGTTGGAGATGATGCTTGAAAATCCCTTGGACTGCAAGGCAATCAAACCAGTCAATCCTAAAGTAAATCAGTCCTGAATATTCATTAGAAGGACTGATGCTGATGTAAAAAGCCAACATTTTAGAAAAGACCCTGATACTGGGAAAGATTGAAGGCAGGAGGAGAAGGGGATGACAGAGGATGAGATGATTGGATGGTATCACCAACTCAATGGACATGGGTTTGAGCAAGCTCCAGAAGTTGGTGATGGACAGGGAAGCCTGGTGTGCTGCAGTTCATAGGGTCACAAAAGTCAGACACGACTGAGCGACTGAACTGAACTGCACAGTTGGATTAAAAAAGTATTTCCTTAGAGCATGTTAGAATAGGAAAATCTTTGCTCAGCAACATGATGTAGCTATTCTTATCAGAGGTCAGTGTTATATAATAGAAGGTCATTCCACTTTTAATATTTGAGTATGTATTCCTTAATGTACTCACACCCATGCATGACAGCTGGATTGATAAAAATGATTTCAGATGGTGGCAAAATCTGTGGTTGAACTGACTCTTAACATGTTAATTTTCCTATCAGAAAGAGACTAAACATCAATATTTCCAGGAAAATAGCAGACTTACACTCTGAGAAAGGAAATGTAAGAAAAAAGACGCACCATCCTATGTAGAGGAAGGAAAGAACAATCATAGTAAACCACTGCACTTGCTAAAGCATCACTTAGTCAAGGCACTGCTTGGCTGCAGCTCTCTGTGGACTCAGCATAGCTGCACCTCTTAAAGCAAGGTCAAATAAATTAACCAAAGTTAATTTCTTAAAATTACTTTGTCATCAAACTTTTATGTCTCTTCTCCTGTCGTGAGTAAACCTTCAGAGTGATTCTGCCTACTTCTCCATGTGTAAGCTGAAGGGGAAGATGGACATAATGTTCACTGTCATTTTTGTAAATGGCACCTTTGCTCGTCTTTAAAACTCTGAGAGGAGATGGTAGAGGTAGGAAGTTAATATTGTAGCACAAGCAAACACTTAAAAAAAAAACCTGAATTTGTGTTTAATTGTGGAGATCAACAGGATCAATCATTTCATATATGGAATAATACAACTTTACTTTTATTTCTCCAGGATTTTTTTTTTTTAATTTCTGGTTGCACATTCATTTGATTCCTTTGTTAGGTTGAAATAATATAAATGTACTATTAATTTGGATTGGAAAAAACAGAGTGCCAGGGGAAAGAGACAAAAACATAACATTTAGAGGTGAAAACTTGTTTGGTACTCATTTTCTGATGTTCCACAAAGGAAATAAAATAGCTCCGACAGAAGACACTGATACTGGGAAAGATTGAAGGCAAAAGAAGAAGGGAATGGCAGAGGATCAAATGGTTATAGAGTATCACCAATTCAATGGAAATGAATCTGAGCAAACTCCAGGAAAGAGTGAAGGACAGGGAGCTGGTATGCTACAGTCCATGGGGTTTCAAAGAATCAGACATGATTTAGCAACTGAACAACAGCAACAACAGTTGAGGACAAGTTGATAAAGTAGTATTAATAGTTTTATTCTTGATAGAGTACACCAGTCATTTTCTCTGTTCAACTGTTCATTTATTTTCTAAGATGTAACTGAAGTTCTAGAATATTTGAGGAATTTGAACGTTCCCCCATGGCATTCATCTCATCTCCTTCCTCAAGTCTGTTCCTGTGATACTCCTCACAACCTCAGCAGGATCAGGAGATGTTGAGAATGAGAGATGGAGGAAGATATGATTTGTGAAGCTGAAACTACTCATCAATGTGGTGGATTTGAAGTTTCAAAGCACAACTAAGCTTTTCAAGTTTGTAGTTTGGTTGATAACATGGAGGATTTAAGTAAGATTTTTCTTCCAAGCAGTTCAAAGAGTTTCATTTCTTAGCCTCATTTTTTTTTTCCTGAAATGAATGAAAGGGGAAAGCAGCAAAAAGTTGTCATCCTCATTCATAAGGCAGAAAACTTGATGCCATTTTCCCAATGGCAGTAAGTTGGAGGAAGATGTTCATTGCACTTTATCTATGGACTGATTTGGCTCAGAGCTCATGCCAAGATAACTCCAATTAGTAAAATCTGAGACAGACAGCTCACATATCTGAATGAATTTAACTGATTAAATATGAACAATCCCCTTGCTATGTGCAGACTACTTCTAGGGAAGAGATAGTAAAGATTAAGGCTCAGATACCTATATAAAGTTTCATGTGAACTATTTGTTGAGCAGAATTTAATTCAAAGTTTTAAGAAGAACAGACTCAGGCAGCTAGAGGAGGGGTTTTCAGAGGAGGGATTTGTAATTGTCAAATAAAATATTCAATGGAAGCTCTGTATGAAAGGATGAGTTGGGCTTTTAAAACAAAGATAATTTCTTAAATGTAAAGGATTAGAAACAGCATTTGAATTTGTTTGTTCTTTAAGTTTGGATGATCTGACTAGGCTGTAAGAATTCCAACTACAAATCACAATGTATTTATCTTTGGGTAGAATGAAACCCGGAGAAGGCAATGGCACCCCACTCCAGTACTCCTGCCTGGAAAATCCCATGGATGGAGGAGCCTGGTAGGCTGCAGTCCATGGGGTCGCTAAGAGTCGGACATGACTGAAGTGACTTAGCAGTAGCAGCAGCAGAACAAGACCAATCATTGTGAAAACAGTAATTTTGACCTCAGCCTGTTCACCTAGTTTTATTTGGGTGAATCTTATGGTCTCAGGGGCTTCCCAGGTGCTGTTTGTGGTAAAAAAAAAAAAAAAAAAGGCCATCTGCCAATGCAGGAAAT
>NW_011494392.1:941433-958155 GCF_000754665.1 Bison bison bison | reverse complement strand
GATGTAAGAGACACAGTTCAATCCCTGGGTAGGGGAGATCTCCTGGAGGAGGAAATGGCAACCCACTCAAGTATTCTTGCCTGAAGAATCCCATGAACAGAGGAGCATGGTGGGCTACAGTCCATAGGGTCAAGAAGAGTCAGACACAGCTGAAGCAACTTAGCAGGCATGCATGTAGGGTACTAGCTGATAACTGTCACTGGTTGAATTTGCGTATGACAGTGTTTTGGAAACAAGGTACAAACCAGAGCACATTCTGTAATTCAGAACATGGGAGTGTTACATTCATCTTGAAGAAGACACACTACATGGAAGAAGGGATGAGAGGGACAAAAAGGAAGTTGGCAATAATATGGGCTTGCAGGCGATAGGCACCCAGACCAGAAGTATGCTCCAGTGGCATACTTCCTAGCTTCTTACCAGAATTTTTGCTTTAAAATGGACAATTACACAGACCTATCTGTAGCCTTTATGAATCTCAATCACCCAGTTTAAAGTTCTATATTTCGCTAAGTCTCTCTAAATATATCTGCTTTTTAATTATCTTATTTAATGACCCCTCTTTATTTTCTACAATGGTCCATTTTCTGTATATCCTTTAACATATAGTTTGAGTCTAGCCTCCCTGGTAAATATGTCCATAGCTGACCCAAACTCATACAGTTCCATCACATTGTTTTCTCGGCCAATATATTCATGAACAACATCCTTCAGCTATCTGCTATCTGCCACCAAGATTTGTCCTAAGATAAATGTTCATGCTTGAAATTTCTAGATTCAATTCATTGAAACTGTTTTCTTTCTAGAAAGACACTTCTAAAACAGCTTATCCTTCAAAAAGTCTTCCCAAGCTCATTGCAAATCTTTGATGCTTTCCCTCAAACTGAAGTTCTTCCCTTCTTCATCACTGAATTAAATTCCCTTACCTTTTTGCTCACACATAATTTAAACACATAAGTAATGTAAGGTCTCTAATGCATTCCCTGAAGATATATTTCTGCATCATAATGTTCTACTTAGATCATAAACTACTCAAGGTCAGTGTGAGTGCCTATTTAACTCTCTTCATGTTCTTACAGCAGCATGTACTATGAGATCCTGAATAATTGTCCTCATGAAAAAGTAGTTGAAGGTGTTTTGCTCCTCAGCATTGGAAAGAAAATCAAGATTAAGTCAAAAAGTTATTTAAAACCATTTAAATTTAATGAGAAAACACTATATTGCATTTAGATATTTGTATTTCTTTATGTCTTGACTCAAGGTGAGATTTCTTTTAACAAACATGTTAGTAATGGCTAATAACTACTAAGTAGTCAGATTTATGACATAATGTTAGGGAAGAAGTAAATTTTAATAAAAAAATTAGGATTCAAGATATGCGTGTGGTCCTTGCCTTGGAATTTTATAGCATAGAGAAAATAAGGACACAGTGAGTCCACAGGTAGCATCACTGGAGGCTGAACACTGAAGCATTGGCACCTCACTTTTGGCATAAGATGTTTGGAGGCATAGATACCACCATAGCACACGTTCTTTTCAGAGTAAGTGCATGATTAGCCTCAACATACTGAAGTCAGGAAATCCTCATGTATTTTCCCAGAAGTTGGAAATGCGCCTTCTGAAAGCAAGAAACTCAGTTGAATTTTGACCATGGGATTGATTGATCAGTTGTGCAGTATTTGCCAGCAAAGACATGTTATTCCAGAAAGTATCACTTGAGTCCATCCTCAAATAATTTATCCAGTAATGATACTGGTTCCTTACTCCTCAAGTACTGATGTTGTATTTCTCCATGTTGCTCTCCTTTAGAAGGCATGCTCAGACTTAGCAATAACATAATCACAATTTCAAAGGAAAGACTTGAAACTAAATGAAACATGAGTATGAATGCACTTAAAAAGCTTCTAGTCAAAGATTACATGAATTAGCCTGGGTTCACAAGGTGAGCTTACTCTAGATCATCCTTTTGTGATGTCTGAGTCTAATTCACAAAAGTAATCTTCCTGGGACCTGAGTACTGAAGTAGAGAAAAGAAAATGCACACAGCAATAAATCTTGATATTGGCCTTCCCAACTTTCTTGAGGATTATTGTTCCTTTTAATAAATCTGATCAAGTTGAGTATGCTCAATAATGCCTTATGGAGATTAGAATATGTAGAATATGGCCTTCAAACTCATAATTCCTTCTTTATAACTTAAATCAGTGTCTCTCTCATCTTTGCTCCAGAGAGTCTTCACCACAGGGTCTTTCTTTCATTTCTGGAAAATTCCACATTCATTTCCACTCCATAGCCTTTACCCTGATGATTCTCTGCTTAGAATATACACTGCTTGGCTCCTCCTCGGGGCTCCCCTTGTGGCTGTACTGGAAAAGAATCCACCTGCAATGTGGGAGACCTGGGTTTGATCCCTGGGTTGGGAAGATCCCCTGGTGAAGGGAATGGCTTCCCACTCTAGTATTCTGGCCTGGAGAATTCCAGGGACTGTATAGTCCATGGGGTTACAAAGAGTCGGACATGACTGAGCAACTTTCACTTTCACTTCAATGGCTTGCACTCAGTTAATGATTCTCTGCTTGCAGGTCACTTTCTCACCTGTGCCTTTGCCTTTGCTGACCATCTTAATCCCATAGACATTCCCTAGTTATACACGCCAAAATCCCCCAGTTGATAGTTATAGACTAGGAGGATTTGGGGATACTTAGGTTAATATTAATAACACAAGCATTTCTTTGATCTATCATTTCTTTGATTCTATGACACATATTTCTGTTTTTTTTTTTTTTTCATACTGAATCTTAAAAAAAAAATGATGCCTTTTACAATCTACATTACAGCACACATGCCAACTGTTGGATGGGGAATGAGTTCAGATAAATTCATCATTGCCTGGGAATTTACCAACTTAAATTTGCTTGAACACATCCACCCACTTATTGCAAGGTTGCTACTTAAAAGTAGCTACTTAAAGTTAAATGCTTATATCCCTACTGTCTTCAAAAGACACTTAGTGGTTATTGCATTGAGACAAAAATTTATTATGTTAGTATGTAACAGAACAGAACACAAACTTTCACAATCTTTCAAAACAATTCAGGGGATAGAAACTGACAAATCTCAGGAATATATCATATTTCCAATAGGCCATAAGGGATGTTATGCCTAATCAATACTTTGTGAAGGGCTATACACCAAATATATTATGAGATTTTATTTAATATTTCAGATATTTTTTAATACTTTCATTGGTAGGTATTTCAATTATTGAGGGAAAAAGATAACTACAAGTTTAACCAAAAAAGAAATGCAAATAAAGCACTGGTGTTCTATGTGCCTCAAAATTATGTCCATCATAAAGCTGTCAAACACGAATCTTGTGGGTTATGAGAAGCCGTGTGTCCCTGTGATGCTGCCCATAAATGTCAACTTCCCAAGGCACTTTAGTCTTTGGATGTCAAGAGGTTTCTACTAAAATGTAGATTGTCACATAGAACTCAAATGCTATTTTATGGATAAATTTATACTACAGCTTATTTAAAAAGATGGGAAATGTATATTTAAAATTTAAATTTATTTTACTTTTATGCAACTCATAAAAATATAAATTTTCAATTTTGATGAAATATAGTGAGTGTGTGTATGTGTTTGTAGGATTCCTGTCATGTTATATGCAATTGTCACAAACTGTAGGAGTTCTTCCTTACAGCTGAGGTCTTTGCAGTGTATGGTCAGGCATGTAATACAAGCAAGATAAGAATGTCTCCTTCCTATGAAGGCTAAGTCTGTATAATGTCAACAGAGCTCCAACTCGGCAGTAAAAACCTTGAAGTTAAGACTTAGCACAATAACAACCAGGATAAAAAATGCTCTGGGATTAGGGTCTTACAAAGAGGTGCATGGGGAGAGGTGCTTGTGGAGACTTTGTGGGGAAAAAAAGAATCCTCCAGGCCTTGGGTCACAACAGAACCTGAAATCCAGGCAAACTGTTTAGTCTGGGTTAGTAGCTATGCCTCTAACACATTCTTTACATTGAAATAGCCCAGAATTTCCCTCAACACTATTTTATGCCTTTAAGAATCCAGAGGGTCCTCATCAATTAAAAGTTCCCTCTTCTTTCAAGGTGTGGAGAAAGGGGGATCCTCTTACACTGTTGGTGGGAATGCAAATTGGTACAGTCACTATGGAGAACAGTGCAGAGATTCATTTAAAACTGGGAATAGAACTGCCATATGACCCAGCAATCCCATTGCTCAGCATATACACCGAGGAAACCAGAATTGAAAGAGACACATGTACCTTAATGTTCACTGCAGCACTATTTACAATAGCTAGGACATGGAAGCAACCTAGATGGCCATTGGCAGATGAAAAAATAAGGAAGTGGTGGTACATATAAGCAGTGGAATATTTCTCAACTACAAAAATAAACACATTTGAATCAGTTCTGATGACATGGATGAACCTAGAGCCTATTGTACAGAGTTCAGTCAGAAAGAGAAAGACAAATACTGTATAATAATGCATATATATGGAATCTAGAAGGATGGTACCAACGATCCTATGTACAGGGCAGCAAAGAGGGCACAGAGGTAAAGAATAGACTTCTGGACTCTATGGGAGAAGGAGATTTGAGAGAATAGCATTAAAACATGGACATTACCATATATAGAATGGATGACCAGTGCAAGTTTGAAGCATGAAGCAGGACACCCAGAGCCAGTGCTCTGTGACAACCTGGAGGGATGGGGTTTGGAGGGAGGTGCAGGGCAGTTCAGGAGAGGGGGACACATGTATCCCTATAGCTGATTCATGCTGATATATGGCAAAAGCCATCACAATATTGTAATGTAATAATCCTCCAGTTAAAAAATAAATAAAAATTTTTTTGAAGTTCTCTCTTCTTTCAATCATGAGGCTGTACCTTTAGAGTATGTCAGTAATATTTTATCAGCCAATTATTCCAATAATTGGTTAATTTATTCATTCGTTTGGCAAGCATGTATTACAAGTCTGTTTAGAATGACCGTGTGAATAAAACAAAGCCCCTGACCTCAAGGAACTCAGAGTTTAGTGAGAAAGACCAATGTGAAAATAGTACTCCAGAGGTCAGCTTGGTTAAAGAGCTTTTTTATGCCTTAATTATAAGCAAGTTTTGTTTATTTCTCTTTTCCTAAGTTTACAGGATTTTCTGCACTACTTTATTCCCTCTGCTACTGCTGCTGCTAAGTCACTTCAGTTGTGTCTGACTCTGTGCGACCCCATAGACAGCAGCCCACCAGGCTCCCCTGTCCCTGGGATTCTCTGGGCAAGAACACTGGAGTGGGTTGCCATTTCCATCTCCAGTGCATGAAAGTGAAAAGTGAATGTGAAGTAGCTCAGTCATGTCCGACTCTGTGCGACCCCATGGACTGTAGCCCACCAGGCTCCTCCATCCATGGGATTTTCCGAGCAAGAGTACTAGAGTGGGGTGCCATTGCCTTCTTTGCTTTATTCCCTCAGAGCCTAGCAATAGTCTAAATATGTGTGTGTATCTCAAACAATGGAATACATATATCCTCTTTGTTTAACTCTATATTCTACTTGTTTAATTGAACAGAGCTTGGTGAAAGGAGATTAAAGATGCATTGAATAAGAAAGGAGCAAGGCCTGACAGAGGCAAAAGGGTTCCAATCCTCTCAATAACATTGAAGCCTGCAGAACTATGAATACTCCAAGAAGCCTGATGGGAAGTATCTTCATAGATGTAGAAGCCAAGATCCTGGGCTGAGAAGACTGCATTCCTACCATCTGTCACTTGGACTGAGAGGATAACTGCTGATATCTGGATGAGAAATTTCTTCTAACTGCAGCTGAATGACCAGTTCTCTTGAATTACGAAGCCCAGATGAGCATGGCGTGTTGTTTCTGTGGAACCCCCCAAGGTTCCGCCTTAGATTAAGATTCCAGTTCCGTGAATGTGCACTGGAAATGCTGTTTTCCTTCTTGACTGACAGATGTCCTGGAAAAATCTAATTGAATTTCTGAAAGGCAGAAATCCTTTTAAAAATTAAGCTAAATTAAAAATTTTTTAAAGAAGGCAATGTTTCAGTCAAAGGCCAAGCTCATGCAGAGTGAAGAGTAAAGGAAATATGGAATTCTGTAAGTCATGTAGAATTTAGGAAATGGTTATAAGTAAGTGTGCAGTCTTCTCTCCTTCTTCTCACCTTCTACTTCAATGGCTTGTCTCTCCAAAAGAAAATCAGGATGTTAGAGCTTCTGATCCTCCTGGACTGCTGTTTTTTATGGTCTATGTGACTATTCCTCCAACATGAAATTTTCACTTAAATTTCAAATTCACAATAATTCCCCATGAAGGAAAAAAATTAGAGGCTAGTTTTAAAAGACGATTTATCCTTTCCTCGGTTTATGAAAAATGGTACATACTTAATTGAAGAAGATGTATAAGAATACAATATCCTCAAAGATAAACAACTGGATATAGATTGAAAAGAATTCCTTATTTTGAGAAGCCCTAGGAAAAGTACTGTAAACTAGAAAGAATTCAGTCAAGAGGAGAGGAGGAAAGAGTAAGTTTCAAGGTAGTAACTGAAGCTTGAGCAATGATCCAAATATGGTAATATTCCAAGCATCCTTAAGAGACCACAAACAGGCAGGCTCAGTCATGCATGATAATGTTTTAGAAAGAACAATCTGCAGTTCATTGAATATCCATTCCTCATCCGGTCCTTGCAACATTAGGTTCTGTTTTACTGGAACTAAAGGTAGAAGCTCAAGGAAAAATGACTCCATATACAGAAGGAAAGCTATTGAGGTAAACCTTTCCTTCCTTGTAATAACTGGAGGTCAACTAGAATGTCATGTGGCAGGATTCAAATAAATTTATGACCACATAAAATAAAGCCAATCCTCAGAATCAGTCAAGACTTTTCTTGGTTGTCAGTGTCAGAATCAAATACAAACCCATTCAAGCAAAAAGGATAATCAGTTGGCCCATTTAACTGGACCACGTATGAGCAAGCATGTTTACACACACACACACACCCACTCACAAGGAGAGCCCTCGAGAAAAGTGAAAGTGAAATTTACTCAGTTGTGTCTGACTTTTCGCAACCCCATGGACTATACTGTCCATGGAATTCTCCAGGCCAGAATACTGGATTGGGTAGCCTTTCCCTTCTCGGATCTTCTCAACCCAGGGATTGAACCCAGTTCTCCCACATTGCAGGCAGATTCTTTACCAGCTAAGCCACATGGGAAGCCCAAGAATACTGGAGTGGGTAGCCTATCCCTTCTACAGCAGATCTTCCCAACTCAGGAATCGAACTGGGGTCTCCTGCATTGCAGACAGATTCTTTACCAACTGAGCTGCAAGAGAGCCCTCAAGAAGGTCAACCAAATAGATTCACCAATTGTGCATGTGCGGGTGTGTTTATCTGTGTGTGTCTGTGTGCGCTTATAAGAAGATACAGGGACAGAGAGAGGGAGAAGAAGATACATGGCATAGACTATATGCCTTTCTTTACCCATATTCTGAATGCATGTTGGCCTCAATTTTGGGGGCCTCTGCACATTGCAAGGAGCATAGTCACTGACAGCTCTGAGGTCACAGCCTTACACCTGGCTATTCATGGGGGAAACGCCTTCTTTATCTGAGGGGCCATATAAAAAATTCCCAGGAGATGTTTAATTGACCTGGCATATATCCTTTGCCATCCTTGAGCCAAACTGGCCACAAAGATGCGTTATTCTGATTGGCTTGCTTGTTTCTCACACCCATTCTTAGGGCTAAAGGAGAAACCATTGAGATTAGAAGTCCCAGTAGCCTCATTTGAGTCAAGAAGTCTCCTTCAAAGGTAATAAATTTATTTACTAAAGGAAGGGAGACTTCTAAGTGTCAGGGTAATGTGAATGGCCCCAATGTATCCAGTCTTAATGTGTGTGTCTGACTATGTAGATCCCTTTAAGTCTTATACTCAACGTGAATTTTCTCTTCCATACTGTCTTCCTGGTCTCAACTTGTCATTTCTGCTGTTATTTATCCTCTATGATGGTGAATTGTAATATTCCCCTCTCAGCCCAGTGTCTTTGAAAAATAGACATAGATGTTCATTACTGTCGGCCAATTTCTTTATCTTCCAACAGGAACAGTTACTCACATTTCCTTTCCTACCAACTGACCTCTTCTGAATTTTAATATATAAGCTGTAAAATATCTTTCAGACAGAGTAAATTCTGCAAGCAATAGTTGAACAGGCACTGAGTTGTATAACATTCATTTTGAATAGTGTCCCATGTCTGTAACATGTGGCTCTATCAAGATTAAAGGGTTCCTCCACTATGAAGGAACAATAGTTTTAAACTTGTAAGCAAAAATTCATGCTTTTCTATTTATGTTTACCTCCCTAACAAAATGGATAGAGCATTATGAGATTATTCTAAAATTTGGATAAGGGAAAATATGTTATCATATATATATACATCCTTATTTAAATTTAGCCTATTAAGAAAATGTTAAAAATTTCTGATGCAGTTTTATTAAAAAAAATAAAGGTATAGATATGATTCCTAGAGGGCCATTATAACATGGCCTTCTCTTCAGCAGAGGGTTTATCAAGGTTTCAGATTCATGTAAAGAGACCATCCAGGGAACAGATCTCGGTCTGTTCAGTTTGGTTTATGGGTGTAAGATGTGTTTCAATTGAGCTAATTACCTGTTTTTAGTCACATTAAACTAATGATCCATCACTCTAGGTAAGCTCCCCAAAACTGATGTACTTTTTAAAGCTCCCAGGTTTAGAAATCATTGAATGATAGATGATAGCTAGGTCTTCCATATCTAATTATTTTTTTTCCATATCTAATTAAATTGTCATTTTTAAATACTAAAAAGATTGCAATAGTATAAACACTTGCGATAGTATAAACACAGTGGGGAAAGTTATTGAAAATTTTCTAGGGATCTGCTCATATTGATTTCTCTGGCCTCAGGGCACTTATCTTCCCACCAATATAGTTTCAATGGCACCTCCTCTGTGAAGCCTTCCCCATAGATTTTGATTGTCAGACTCAACAAATAAAATATAGTATACCCAGTTAAATTTGGATTTATATAAACAGTTACCTGTTGTGTTGTGGTGTTAGTAGCATTGGGCTTCCCTGGTGGCTCAGAGGGTAAAAGCGTCTGTCTGCAATGTAGGAGACCCGAGTTCGATCCCTGGGTTGGGAAGATCCCCTGGAGAAGGAAATGGCAGCCCACTCCAGTACTCTTGCCTGGAAAATCCCATGGATGGCGGAGCCTGGTGGACTACTGTCCATGATGTTAGTAGTAGTAGTCATTCAATTATGCCTGATACTTTGCAACTCCATGGACTGTAGCCTCCCAGGCTCCTCTGTTCATGGAATTCTCCAGGCAAGGACACTGGAGTGGGTTGCCATTTCCTTCTCCAACTTTTTGGGGTATAAGAATGTCCTAAATATTGCATGAGACATCCTAATACTTAAAGAAACAAACAAAGAGCATTGTTTAATATGAAGATTTAGTTGGACATTGTGCATTTTATCTGTTAACTCTATTTTAGGTATTATGCTAGTTTGTTAGGGATTCTATAGCAAAATACAACAGGTTGGATGGCTTAAACAACAACTATTTGTTTTCCCACAGTTCTGTAAGGTGAAGTCCAGGATCATGGCATCAGCAGTTGATAAACCAACTCAATTCTGCTTTTATCCTCCTTTTCAACATATATACTATGTCCTAGTAAGACACAGCCTATATACATATGAGTAAACAACTACAAGTGTATATTTCTTGAAACAGGTGCCAAGAGGACTTAATTTCCAAATTTATTTTATGACATGCTCCTCCATCTTTTCTGCATACTCTACTAGGTTCCTTTACAAATGCAGCTGCAGTTGTAAAGTCATCTCAAAAACAAATTCTGACTTCTGCTTCATAGCATTGCAAAATACTTTATTTTTTAACACCTGAAAAATCAGGCTTTCCAGAAAGGAAGGAAAATGGATAACAAGTATTTCTAGGGTCAGATTGGCCAGGATACTCAATCTTGGATTATCAAAATTTTCTTTATGAGCTTTTTTGTTTGTTTGTTTTTGAATAATAACATAATTTTGACTGAAGGCAATCAGGATTAGGAAAAACACAATGAAAACATTTTGGAGGCTAGGACAAAGGCTTGATTCCAGGAAGTGAAAATTAAGTTCTAAAAACAACATTGCAAAGTGTTGCTGTGTGTGATTTTTAGAGCCTGTCCATTAGTGGGCAGGAGGTCAGGGACTTTAATAAAGGTGGATCCCTCTACATTTCAGCTTTGTGCTTGGAGAGGTCCTCTCTCTTCACATTTACAATCAGTGGGTGGCTATTAAACTTATGAGGGATTTTGTTGCTGCCGTTATTGTTTTCTCTTTTCCTTTAGCAGCTTTCAGTCACCAGGAACTGCAAGTGAATTTAAAGTAAGAGATATTTCTCTTAAATGCTTGCAATTTTCTGGTTCCTCAGCCCCTAGCAAATGTCTCATTGTGTTCAACTAATATTTACAACATTTTGCAATACAGCTATTTTATATTATTTTCAAGGTTACATTCCCCTGCCTTGCTTTGGAAACTCCTTAAATATATAGATAGATTATCTAGATGTATACAAATGAGACCTTTCTTAGATTCAAAGACACTCATAAATAAGAGGAATGGGGTAGTTTCCTCTTCTCCTAAAGTCCTCCAAATCTCATAAGCTTGAGATAAATCTTTGACCTTCCTACCACATAAAGCCCCATATTTAGAAAACAGAGGATCTTAGCTCATTCACTCAAAGCAACATTATATGATGAACTTTCAACCTTCAGCAGGAAGGGAATGGAGAAGTGATGTAAGATTTGTGAACTATGCACTAAATAACTATAATATTTCCCTGGCTGGTATTGCTACGGCAACCTCAGTGTTGTGAATATTTAAGTGTAATTAAAAGCATAGAATAAAACTCCAGCACTGAACCCATTGAGCACAATATTGAGCATACACAGGAAGGTATTCTGAAGAAAAGAAGGTTGGGGAAAGGCTGGGCGCTGGCACTGGGGAATGGTGAGCTGAGAAGAAACCAGGCAATTTCATTAAATCATTGTTAACATGGCTTTTGGTCAATGGTTCCATTTCCCTGGGAGACTTGAACTGATTTAGAAAGATGACAATAACAGAATAACAGTCATTGACACGAGAAACCTTCAATCACATTATGTCGGAAGAGTCTTGAGTCACACCTGTAGATAAGACACAGTGTTCGGGAATAGACTGTTTTCAGACATATAAAGGCAGGAGCAAAAGAGACAGGAAGTTATCCTAAAAGTGCCCAGCTGAGTGTGCCCCTGTATTTGGGCTGTTTGCTGAAACATAGGTAAGTTGGAAATAAATAATAATTGATAGGGCATTGCCTCTCTCCTTACATCTCATGCTGAACATAATCATCAACCATCACAGGTGGATAAAGTTGGGTATCCTCCTATCTAGGGCCTATCTGGTGAATAATAGATGTCCCTTTATAATATTTAATAAGCAACAAACAAATATGGATAACTTTTTCAGGGCCAGTAGAACCCCATAGAAACAAAGGGGTGAAACTGTAATAGCAGGAAGGATTATTAATATAATACACTGGCAAGTTATATTTATTACAAATAATCACCCAAAATTGATACATTATTATCTAAAGTCCATACTTCTTTTCAGAGTTTCTTAGTTTTTACCCAATATCTCTTCCTTTTCCAGGATCCTGTCCAGGATATCACATTCCATTTACTTGTCATGGCTCCTTAGGCTCCTCAGGCTCCTCTTGGCTGGGGATAATTTCTCAGAATTTCCATATTTTCAAGACAGTTTTCAAATGTACTAGCTAAGTATTTTCTGGGATGCACGCCATTCATTTGGCATTTTTCTGATGCTTTTCTCATGACTAAATTGAGATTATATATTTTTTTAAAGGACATAGAAGTGCCATTTTCATCACATAATAGCAAAGTACATACTATCAACATTAATTACCATGACCAATACTGATTCTAATCACATGATGGATGAAGTGGTTTAAGAAATTTCTCCACTGGAAACTTTTTTTTTTTTTTTTCAAGCCTTTCCACACTTTATTCTTTGGAAGGAAGTTACCATGCAGAGCTCACACTAAAGGGGTTAGAATTTTTGTTCCCTTCATTAAGGACATAGTATCTGCTGCTGCTGCTAAGTCACTTCAGTCGTGTCCGACTCTTTGTGACCCCATGGACTGCATCCTACCAGGCTCCTCTGTCTATGGGATTTTCCAGGCAAGAGTACTGGAGTGGGGTGCCGTTGCCTTCTCTGGACATAGTATCTACATAAGTTATTTGGAATTCCTCAGCAGGGGGGTTCAGATCTTCTCCCCCATTAATATTAATGATTTATTCATTAAATCATATATGTATATAATTATGATTTGTGGATATTTATTTTACACTTTGAGTTATAATCCAATACTACTATTTGACTTTGCTTCTCATATTTTCCCAGCTGTGACTATTGGGAACCTTTACAATTTGGTCCTATGCCTTCAGAGATAATACTATCATTCTTCTTTTTTAATAGCACTTTCTTCAGTTCAGTTCAGTCGCTCAGTCATGTCCGACTCTTCGCGACCCCATGTATCGCAGCATGCCAGGCCTCCCTGTCCATCACCATCTCCCAGAGTTCACTCAAACTCACATCCATCAAGTTGGTGATGCCATCCAGCCATCTCATCCTCTGTCATCCCCTTTCCCTCCTGCCCCCAATCCCTCCCAGCATCAGAGTCTTTTCCAATGAATCAACTCTTCACATGAGGTGGCCAAAGTACTGGAGTTTCAGCTGTAGCATCATTCCTTCCAAAGAACACCCAGGGCTGATCTCCTTTAGAATGGACTAGTTGGATCTCCTTGCAGTCCAACGGACTCTCAAGAGTCTTCTCCACACCACAGTTCAAAAGCATCAATTCTTCAGCGCTCAGCTTTCTTCACAGTCCAACTCTCACATCCATACATGACCACTGGAAAAACCATAGCCTTGACTAGATGGACCTTTGTTGGCAAAGTAATGTCTCTGCTTTTGAATATTTTATCTAGGTTGGTCATAACTTTCCTTCCAAGGAGTAAGCATCTTTTAATTTCATGGCTGCAGTTACCGTCTTACTTTCTGATAATGCAAAATGTTCCAGGCTCATCTTATGTATTTATTGCCTTAGTCCTAGAATAAGCCATTTCTTTAAGAAGCCCCGGTTCCTTTTAATGGAAAATGGTATTAGAAACCAAGATCTGAGCCCTTGGTGAGCTTGTTGATATCAGATCACCTTTGCATCCAGGCCCTCTCATCTGATAGAAGAAGAAAACATATGTGTGTATACAAGCTCATATTTATAAACATTTCTATAAATGTAACCAACTGTATAAACACGAGTTCATACTGATATCTTCAAGTCTAATGCATTACCAGAAGTTGCTTTGGTATTAATTGGAATGATCATATGGTTTTCTGCTTCAGCCTGTTGATATGGTGGATAATACTAATTTATATTCAAATAGTGCCATTCCTAGGATAAATCCAACTTAGTTGAGCTATATAATTTTAAATAAATTACTAAATTCAACTTCCAATATTCTGAAGATTTTTAATTTAGATTCTTGAAACATAATCACCTATAGTTTCCTTTCTTATAATATCTTTGTCTAGTTTTGGTGTTAAGGTAATGCTGACCTTATAAAATAAGAAGGCTTCCCTCTGTTTCTATTTTCTGAAGAATATTATTAATAATTGGTGTTTCTCCCTTAAATAATTGTTAGAATTCACTAGTGAAACAAACTAGGCATGGTGCTTTTTTTTTCTTTCTTTCTTTCTTTTTTAATTTATTTTAATTGGAGGCTAATTACTTTACAATATTGTATTGGTTTTGCCATACATCAACATGAATCCGCCAACGGGTGTACATGTGTTCCCAATCCTGGAACCCCCTCCCACCTCCCTCCCCATACCATCCCTCTGGGTCATCCCAGTGCACCAGCCCCAAGCATCCACTATCATGCATCGAACCTGGACTGGCGATTTGTTTCTTATATGATATTATACATGTTTCAATGACATTCTCCCAAATCATCCCACCCTCTCCCTCTCCCACAGAGTCCATAAGGCTGTTCTATACATCTATGTCTCTTTTGCTGTCTCGCACACAGGGTTATCTTTACCATCTGTCTAAGTTCCATATATATGTGTTAGTATACTGTATTGGTGTTTTTCTTTCTGGCTTATTCTGCTCTGTAAAATAGGCTCCAGTTTCTTCCACCTCATTAGAACTGATTCAAATGTATTCTTTTTAATGGCTGAGTAATACTCCATTGTGTATATGTACCACAGCTTTCTTATCCATTCATCTGCTGATGGACATCTAGGCTGCTTTCATGTCCTGGCTATTATAAACAGTGCTGCGATGACCATTGAGGTACATGTGTATCTTTCAATTCTGGTTTCCTCGGTATGTATGCCCAGCAGTGGGATTGCTGGGTCATATGTCAGTTCTATTTCCAGTTTTTTAAGGAATCTCCACACTGTTCTCCATAGTGGCTGTACTAGTTTGCATTCCCACCATCAGTGTAAGAGGATTCCCTTTTCTCCACATCCTCTCCAGCATTTATTGCTTGTATACTTTTGGATCACAGCCCTTCTGACTGGCGTGAAATGGTACCTCATTGTGGTTTTGATTTGCATTTCTCTGATAATGAGTGATGTTGAGCATCTTTCATGTGTTTGTTAGCCATCTGTATGTCTTCTTTGGAGAAATGTCTATTTAGTTCTTTGGCCCATTTTTTGATTGGGTCATTTATTTTTCTGGAATTGAGCTGGAGGAGTTGCTTGTATATTTTTGAGATTAGTTGTTTGTCGGTTGCTTCATTTGCTATTATGTTCTCCCATTATGAAGGCTGTCTTTTCACCTTGCTTATAGTTTCTTTTGTTGTGCAGAAGCTTTTAATTTTAATTAGATCACATTTGTTTACTTTTGCTTTTATTTCCAATATTCTGGGAGGTGGGTCATAGAGGATCCTTCTGTGATTTATATCGCAGAGTGTTTTGCCTATGTTCTCCTCTAAGAGTTTTACAGTTTCTGGTTGTACATTTAGATCTTTAATCCATTTAGAGTTTATTTTTGTGTATGGTGTTAGAAAGTGTTCTAGTTTCATTCTTTTACAAGTGGTTGACCAGTTTTCCCAACACCACTTGTTAAAGAGATTGTCTTTTCCCATTGTATACTCTTGCCTCCTTTGTCAAAGATAAGGTGTCCATAGGTGCGTGGATTTATCTCTGGGCTTTCTATTTTGTTCCAATGGTCTATATTTCTGTCTTTGTGCCAGTACCATACTGTCTTGATGACTGTGGCTTTGTAGTAGAGCCTGAAGTCAGGCAGGTTGATTCCTCCAGTTCCGTTCTTTTTTCTCAAGATTGTTTTGGCTATTTGAGTTTTTTTTGTATTTCCATAGAAATTGTGAGATTATTTGTTTTAGCTCTGTGAAAAATACCATTGGTAGCTTGATAGGGATTGCATTGAATCTATACATTACTTTGGGTAGTATACTCATTTTCACTATATTGATACTTCCAATCCATAAACATGGTGTATTTCTCCATCTATTAGTGTCCTCTTTGATTTCTTTCACCAGTGTTTTATAGTTTTCTATATATAGGTCAGTTTTCATTCCAATCCCAAAGAAAGGCAATGCCAAAGAATGCTCAAACTACCACACAATTGCACTCATCTCACACACTAGTAAAGTAATGCTCAAAATTCTCCAAGCCAGGCTTCAGCAATACGTGAACCATGAACTTCCAGATGTTCAAGCTGGTTTTAGAAAAGGCAGAGGAACCAGAGATCAAATTGCCAACATCCACTGGATCATTGAAAAAGCAAGAGAGTTCCAGGAAAACATCTATTTCTGCTTTATTGACTATGCCAAAGTCTTTGACTGTGTGGATCACAATAAACTGTAGAAAATTCTGAAAGAGATAGGAATACCAGACCACCTGATCTGCCTCTTGAGAAATTTGTATGCAGGTCAGGAAGCAACAGTTAGAACTGGACATGGAACAACAGACTGGTTTCAAATACGAAAAGAAGTACATCAAGGCTGTATATTGTCACCCTGTTTATTTAACTTATATGCAGAGTACATCATGAGAAATGCTGGACTGGAAGAAACACAAGCTGGAATCAAGATTGCTGGGAGAAATATCAATAACCTCAGATATGCAGATGACACCACCCTTATGGCAGAAAGTGAAGAGGAACTCAAAAGCCTCTTGATGAAAGTGAAAGAGGAGAGTGAAAAAGTTGGCTTAAAGCTCAACATTCAGAAAATGAAGATCATGGCATCTGGTCCCATCACTTCATGGGAAATAGTGGGGAAACAGTGGAAACAGTGGCAGACTTTATTTTTGGGGGCTCCAAAATCACTGCAGATGGTGACCACAGCCATGAAATTAAAAGACGCTTACTCCTTGGAAGGAAAGTTATGACCAACCTAGATAGCATATTCAAAAGCAGAGACATTACTTTGCCAACAAAGGTTCATCTAGTCAAGGCTATGGTTTTTCCTGTGGTCATGTATGGATGTGAGTGTTGGACTGTGAAGAAAGCTGAGTGCCAAAGAACTGATGCTTTTGAACTGTGGT
>NW_011494392.1:929431-940622 GCF_000754665.1 Bison bison bison | reverse complement strand
ATTGTTTCCTTAATTTCTCTTTCTATTTTCTCATTATTAGTGTATAGGAATGCAAGAGATTTCTCTGTGTTGATTTTATATCCTGCAACTTTACTATATTCATTGATTAGCTCTAGTAATTTTCTAGTGGATTCTTTAGGGTTTTCTATGTAGAGGATCATGTCATCTGCAAACAGTGAGAGTTTTACTTCTTCTTTTCCAATTTGGATTCTTTTATTTCTTTTTCTGCTCTGATTGCTGTGGCCAACACTTCCAAAACTACGTTGAATAGTAATGGTGAAAATGGGCACCCTTGTCTTGTTCCTGACTTTAGGGGAAATGTTTTCAGTTTTTCACCATTGAGGATAATGTTTGCTGTGGGTTTGTCATATATAGCTTTTATTATGTTGAGGTATGTTCCTTCTATTCCTGCTTTCTGGAGAGCTTTTATCATAAACGGATGTTGATTTTGTCAAAGGCTTTCTCTGCATCTATTGAGATAATCATATGGCTTTTATTTTTAAATTTGTTAATGTGGTGTATTACATTGGTTGATTTGTGGATATTGAAGAATCCTTGCAACCTTGGGATAAAGCCCACTTGATCATGTTGTGTGATCTTTTTAATGTGTTGTTGGATTCTGATTGCTAGAATTTTGTTAAAGATTTTTGCATCTATGTTCATCAGTGATATTGGCCTGCAGTTTTCTTTTTTTGTGGCATCTTTGTCAGATTTTGGTATTAGTGTGATGTTGGCCTCATAGATTCAGTTTGGAAGTTTACCTTCCTCTGCAATTTTCTGGAAGAGTTTGAGTAGGATAGGTGTCAGCTCTTCTCTAAATTTTTTATAGAATTCAGCTGTGAAGCCCCCTGGACCTGGGATTTTCTTTGCTGGAAGATTTCTGATCTGAATGTTAACTGATTATTGATTCAATATCTTTAATATAGATATGGGATTATGAAAATTGTCTTTGTTTTAGTTTTGGTAGCTCTCCCTTACAAACAATTGGTCTATTTCACATATATTATCAAATCTGTGGGCTTAGAATTGTTCCAAATATTGCTTTATTATTCTTTTTGCCCATGGCCTCAATAGTGACAATACCTCATTCATTTCTTCTATTACAAATCTATGATTTTTCTGTTTAATTTTGCCAGCCTGTATAGAGATTTACAAAATGTTTTATCTTTCCAAAGAATCAACTTTTGGTTCCATTAATTTCCTGTATTGTTTTCCTGATTTCAATTTCATTGCTTTCTGCTCTACTTTGTATTATTTTTCCTATATATGCCATTTGCTTAAATCGTTTCTCTCTCTCTCTTACATAATTGAGGTCTTTTTTCTTTCCTGATTTGTGAAATTATTGTGATAAATTTCCTTCTAAAGATTGCCATCTCTGAATTCCTTAAAATTTGGTAAGTTTTATCTTTATTTTCATTTAGTTAAAATAACTTCTAATTTTTCTAAAGACTCCTTATTCAGATGTGTTGTTTAGAAGAGTGTTGATCAACTTTCAAATATTTGGAGACTTCCCAGGGATATTTCTGTCATTAATTTCTAGTTTGTTTCCATCATGGTATGAGAACATACTTTGTATGATCTATTTTTTTAAGGTTAAGATGTGTTTTACAGAACAGGAAGTGCTCTCTATTGGTGAATGTTCTATGTGAGTTTAATAAGAATGTTCTGCTGTTGTTGTTTGGAGTATTCTATAAATGTCAATAAGTTGATTAAGTCATTTAGATAAATTACATCCTTACTGATTTTCTTCCTGATTGATTTATCAGTCACTGAAAGAAAAGTATAGAAATGTCCAGTTAAGATGATAGGTTTATTCATTTTTCTTTCCAGTAATATATATTTTTTTGCCTCAAGTATTTTGAAGATATTTCATTACATGTATACACATTAAGGATTGATATATTTTCTTAGGTGTCTGACACCTTTATCAATTCACAAGGTTCATCTTTATCCCTTCTTATCTCTTGTTCTGAAGTTTGTTTTTTATGACCTCTGAACCATTCTAGCTTTATTTTGCTTAGATAGTAATCTGTGTCTTCACATTTAAAGTAGGCCTCTTCACAGACAATATGTAGTTGGATCTTGTTTTTTAGTCCACTCTGTCAGTTTTCACTTTTTTAACATTAATATTTTGATTTATTTTAGTGGTTGTACTTTTTTACCTAAAAGAGAAAAAAAGGATAACAAAGCTATAAAGAAGTATTTCAGTAGTAAATACATGAATTTGTTTCATTAAGCATTCTTACTCTTTGCTGGCACTTCCCAGGTGGTGCTAGTGGTAAAGAAAACACCTGCCAATCCAAGACATGGGTTCAGTCCCTGAGTTGGGAAGATCCCCTGGAGGAGGAAATGGCGACCCACTCCAATAGTCTTGCCTGAAGAATTCCATGGACAGAGGAGGCTGGCAGGCTATACTCCATGGGGTCGCAAAGAGCTGGACATGACTGAAGTGACTTAGCACACAGTAAACAGTCTTTAATGAGATAACTAAGTAACACACACATTAAATATAGATATAGATACTGTTACCATGCAATGGTTAGGTCTTTTTTTTTTCTTCTTGTATTGGGATATACTTGATTAAAAAACAGTGTTGTGATAATTTAGGCAAACAACGAAGGGACTCAGGCATACATACACTTGTATCCATTCTCCCCCTAACTCCCCTTCCATTCAGACTGCCACAAAACATTGAGCAGAGCTCCATGTGTTATACAGTAGGTCCTTGTTGGTTACTCATTTTAAATATAGCAGTGTGTACACGTCCATCCCAAACTTCTAACTATACCTTCCCCCCAGTCATTTTTTTTTAATTGATGGATTTAGACCATTCACAATGAAAGTAATTATTGATATAGCTGGATTTAAATCTACAATGTTTTTAACTTTTATAACTGTTTTTCTTCATTGCACTTATTCTTTTATTTTCCTTTTCCTTTTCTCCCCCTTTCTGGTTTTATCATTGCACTTGTTCTTTTATTTTCCTTTTCCTTTTCTCCCCCTTTCTGGTTTTAACTGATAAATTTATTTATATATATATAATCCCCCCCGGCCCCATAGCATATCTGTTGTGCTTGTTTTATATAACTTTTTTAGTGGATTCCCTGGAGTTTGAAATATACCTTTGCAACCAATCTAAGTTTATTCTCTAATAATACTATACTATTCAGGGATAGTGCTAATACATTAAGATAGATAATTCCTAGTGCATATAAAATCATTTTTATTCATTTCATTTCCTCTTGTGCTATAGTAATAAAATACTTTAATACTTTTATTACTTTAAATAAACTTTTTTGGTGAAGAGGATAACTTAAGTGTTCACACACACACAGATACAAATATGTGAAATGATGGATGTGTTTACTGTTAAGCTAGCGTTATTTTCCTATTAGATCATGGACAATCAGAAAGAATATTTTTTTATTTTGTCTTCAGTGAGGGACAGGGAGGCCTGGTGTGTTGCAGTTTATGGGGTTGCAAAGAGTTGAATACAGCTTAGCCACTGAACAACAACAATTCCTTTTCCAAAGTTTTTCTTTTATATGCAAATACAGCTGTCTAATCTATGGAATTTCCTTATCTCTGAATGTCTACATTTTAATCCTTCTTACAGGGCAGATCTGCTGACAATTAATTTCCTCAGCTTTTGCTTGTCTGAAAAAAGTCTGTATTTCTTATTCACTTTTGAAAGACACTTCTCTGACTATTGCTGCTCATCTCTGCAAATGCATAGACTTCAGCACACCAGGCTTCCGTGTCCATCAACAACTCCCGGAGCTTGCTCAAACTCATGTCCACTGAGTCAGTGATGCCACCCAACCATTTCACCCTCTGTCATTCCCTTCTCCTCCTGCCTTCAGTGTTTCCCAGCATCAGTGTCTTTTCTAATAAGTTGGCTCTTCAGAACATGTGGCCAAAGCATTGGAGCTTCAGCTTCAGCAGCAGTCCTTCCAATGAATATTCACAACTGATTTCCTTTAGGATGGACTGATTGGATCTCCTTGCAGTCCAGGGGACTCTCAAGAGTCTTCTCCAACACCAAAGTTCAAAAGCATCAATTCTTCCAAGCTCAGCTTTCTGTATAGTCCAACTCTCCCACTCATACATGTCTACAGGAAAAACCATAGCTTTGACTAGACAGACCTTTGTCAGCAAAGTAATGTCTCTGCTTTTTGATTTGCTGTCTAGGTTGGTCATAGTTTTTCTTCCAAGGGGCAAGCATGTATTAATTTCATGGCTGTATTCACCATCTGCAGTGATTTTGAAGCCCATAAAAATAAATTCTGTCACTGTTTCCATTGTATCCCCATCTATTTGCCATGAAGTGATGGGATCTGATGCTATGACCTTAGTTTTTTGAATGTTGAGCCAACTTTTTCACTCTCCTCTTTTGCTTTCATGAAAAGGCTCTTTAGTTCCTCTTCACTTTCTGCCATAAAGGTGATGTCAACTGCCTATCTGATGTAATTGATATTATTCCCAGCAATCTTGATTTCAGCTTGTGTTTCATCTATCCCAGCATTTCACCTGATGTACTCTGCCTATAAGTTAAATAAGCAAGGTGACAATATACAATCATGACGAGCTCCTTTCCCAATTTTGAACCAATCCATTGTTCCATGTTCAGTTCTAACTGTTGCTTCCTGACCTACATACAGGTGTCTCAGGAGGCAGGTAAGGTGGTCTGGTATTCCCACTTCTTTAAGAATTTTCACAGTATGTTGTGATCCACACAGTCAAAGGCTTTAGTACAGTCAATGAAGAAGAAGTAGATGTTTTTCTGGAATTCTCTTATTTTTTTCTATGTTCCAAAAGATGATGGCAATTTGATCTCTGGTTCCTCTGCCTTTTCTAAATCAAGGTTGAACATCTGGAAATTCTCAGTTCACATACCCTTGAAGCCTGCTTTTGAGAATTTTGAGCATTACTTTGCTAGCATGTGAAATGAATGCAATTGTGCCGTCGTTTGAACATTCTTTGGCATTGCCCTTCTTTGGGATTGGAATGAAAACTGACCTTTTCTAGTCCTGTGGCCACTGCTGAGTTTTCCATATATGCTGACATATTAAGTGCAGCACTTTCATAACATCATCTTTTAGGATTTAAAATAGATCATCTGGAATTCCATCACTTCCATTATCTTTATTCGCAATATTGCTTCCTAAGGCCCACTTGACTTCACATTTCAAGATATCTGGCTCTAGGTGACTGATCACACCATCGTGGTTATCTGGGTCATTAAGATATTTTTTGTATAGTTCTTCTGTGTATCTTGCCATCTCTTCTTAATATCTTCTTCTTCTGTTAAGTCCATACCATTTCTGTCCTTTATTGTGCCCATTTTTGCATGAAATGTTCCCTTGGTATCTCTAATTTTCTTGAAGCAATCTCTAGCTTTTCCCATTCTATTGTTTTCCTCTGTTTATTTACAGTGATCCTTTAGAAAGGTTGTCTTATCTCTCCTTTATATTCTTTGGAACTCTGCATTCAGATGGGTATAGCTTTCCTTTTCTCCTTTGCCTTTAGCTTCTCTTCTTTTTGCAGCTTTTTGTAAAGTCTCCTCAGAAAGCCATTTTGTCTTTTTGTATTTCTTTTTCTTGGGGATGGTTTTGATCTCTGACTCCTGTACAGTGTTATGAACCTCTGTCCATAGTTCTTTAGACACTCTGTCTAACAGACCTAATCCCTTGAATCTACTTGTCACTTCCATTGTATAATCTATCATATCTTAATGGCTTAGTGGTTTTCCCTACTTTCTTCAGTTTAAGTCTGAATTTTGCAATAAGAAGTTCATGATCTAAGCCACACTCAACTGTGGCTTCTGGTCTTGTTTTTGCTGACTGTATAGAGCTTCTCCATCTTCAACTGCCAAGAATATAATCAATCTGGTTTCATTATTGACCATCTGATGATGTCCATGTTTAGAGTTGTCTCTTATGTTGTTGGAAGAGGATGTTTGCCATGACCAGTGCATTCTTTTGGCAAAACTCCATTAGCCTTTGCCCTGCTTCATTTTGTACTCCAAGGCCAAACCTGCTTATTACTCCAGGTTTCTCTTGAGTTTCTACTTTTGCATTTCTGGTTATAGAATGCTGCATTGGCATTCTTAACACTTTAAATATTTTACTCAATTTACTTCTTGTTTTCAAGATTTGTGAGAAAAACCCTCTGTAATGTATATCCATTTTCTCTGTGGGTTAAGAGATCTTTCCCTCTGGCCTCTTTCAATATTTTCTTTCTGTTTTTACTTTGCAGTTTGAGTATTAAATGCCTAGGAGTCCTTTATTTGCTACTTATTTTGCTTGATGTTCTGTACATCTTCTAAATTATTTATTAAATTTTTATTCTTAACTTTACAAAGTTCTGAGCAATAAGTTCATCTGCTTCATTTCTTCTTTATTTTCCTTCTAGTATACCAATTAAAATTATGTTACTCTTTTGGAAACTGTGTCACAGTTCTTGTATGTTCTATTCTGTTTTTTTTTTTTTTTAATTCTTTTAAAAAAAGTTTTGTTTAAATTTGGGAGGTTTCTGATGATATATCTACATGTTCTTTGATTCTTTACTTAGTTGTACTAAGGTCATTGATAAGCTTATCAAGAGTAAGAGTATTCTTTATTTCTCTTGCAGTGTTTTTAGCGTTTCCTTTAAATTCTTTTTTAGAATTTCCATCTTTCTGGTATAGTACACATGTTTCACCTGTTATTTACTTTTCCAATTAGAACACTCAATAGATTCACCCTAGACATTTAAAATTATCTGCCTGATAATCCCAACATCTTTATCATTTCTGAGATTAGTTCTAACCTTTGTCCTTTCAGATGGTATTTCTTTACTACCACTAAATTTTTGTTGAAAGACAGATATGATATATTGAATAATAGGAACTAAGTAGTCTTTATTTAGCTATTTAAATAGGGGAAACAATGAAAACAGTTCCCCATTTAGATGGAGAAACAATGGAAACAGTGACAGACATTATTTTTTGGAGCTCCAAAATCACTGCAGATGGTGACTGCAGCCATGAAATTAAAAGACGCTTGGTCCTTGGAAGAAAAGCTATGACCAACCTAGACAGTATATTAAAAAGCAGAGACAGTACTGTGCTACAAATTCCATCTAGTCAAAACTATGGTTTTTCAAGTAGTCATGTATGGATGTAAGAGTTGGACCATAAAGCAAGCTGAGGGCCGAAGAATTGATGATTTTGAACTGTGGTGTTGGAGAAGACTCTTGAAAGTCCCTTAGATAACAAGGAGATCAAATCAGTGAATCCTAAAGGAAATCAGTCCTGAGTATTCATTGGAAGGACTGATGCTGAAGCTGAAACTCTAATACTTTGGCCACCTGATGCCAAGAGCCAACTCATTAGCAAAGACCCTAATTCTGGGAAAGATTGAAGGCAGGAGGAGAAAGGGATGGCAGAGAATTAGATGGTTTGATGACATCAGTGACTCAATGGACATAAGTTTGAGTAAGCTATGGGAGTTGGTGATGGACAGGAAAGACTGTCATGCTGCTGTCCATGGGTTCACAAAGAGTCAGACATGCCTGGTTGAACTGAACTGATTGAAGTTAAATAGGCTTTTAGTATGGAGTTTTATGTTAATCTAGCTAGAAATTGAGCTGTGTTTAATGTTAACTATAGTTGTAAGTGTCACGGATCTTAAATACACTTAATATTCTAGCTTTTGTCTTTATAAAGAATATCATCTTCTTTGAGTCTGAGCCTTACGGCCGTATTAGTTGTAATTCACTCTTACTGAAGTCATGTTAATATTGTAATAAGAAGTGGTGGAGGGAGGCATCCTATAATCTTATGATTAATCTTTAGTGAACCTGTATTGCTTGAATTTCCACAAAAATTTCTTTCTACCTTCCTTAGGTAAGACAGAAAGTTTATATGGACTATAGTTAGGTACTTGGACTTCCCATCTATTTTAGATAAGTCTCTGGTAAAGTGTTTCTCACTAGAAAGTATGTATTTATTATGAAGACTATGCTGGATGTATTTCAAAATGATTACTTTTCCTCTCCCCCTGAGGCCCCCCCAACCAAATAAATACAGGATTTTTCCTTGACTCTTCACCATGATAACCTCGTGAGATACTTGGGAGTAAAATCCACAGAAGTGTGGGACCCTTCTATATCTGTGTGTGCCCTAAGTCCCTCAATCATGTCTGACTCTTTGCAACCCTACAGTCCATCAGTTCTTCTATCCAAGGGATTCTCCAGGCAAGAATCCTGGAATAGGTTGCCAATTCCTATTCAAGTGGATCCTCCCCATCCAGAGACTGAAGCCATGTCTCTTATGTCTCCTGCATTGGAGGTTGTTTCTTTACCACTAGTGCTACCTGGGAAGCCCTCTGTATCTGCAGTCACCAAGAGTTTTTCATTCTTAAGCTTATATGCACTGAGCCGTCAATAATTCCTCAAAATTACTTTCTAAGCATTTCTACCAGTTTGTGTCTCTAGTGGTTTCTGCATTTAGGTGAGTTGACTTCAACTATCTGTCTTTATTCACCTGTCTCTTCAAGTTTTGCTGTGGCAATTGGCCTTGCAACCTCAATTCTCTCGTGGATCCAAGAAGTGTCACTGGTTTGGGGTTAATTCAGCTCCTTTTTTTTTTTTTGGTGTGTCTCTTTGTGTGTGGTAAGGGTTACTTCCAAGCTCATTTTGTGTGAGAGCTGAAATAATACACATAGTTTCAATCTTACCTTTTAGCAGAATATAACTATAAGCTGAAATGATTGCTTCACAAATAATGTGGACTAAATAAATATTCCAAATTAACAATGGTTCTTAAGAAAATAAAACAGATACAGACACACAACTGTTTTTTTTTTTTTTTTTAAACATCATTATTGGCTTTTATCATAATAGAATGAGTAGCAATTTAGTGTAAATATTCTTCAGTCTCAGCTAAATCAAGGTTCAGGATAATCTTTAAATTGAGGATACATTTTTATGGGAAACACTTTTGGAGTTAAGTCTACTCTAAATCTAGTGTAAAACTTCAGAGAAAGATAAAGGATTTTCAAATATTTGACAAAATACATATGGGGAGGGCAGGTATAACTTTATGATACCTGTGTTGATTTCTTTATAATTTATAAATTGACTCTAGTGGAAATATATAAGTTCTAGAAATGAATTGAAGGATCTAGAATCATTGAAATGAATATTAAACCCAGAAAGACTGACTTGATTAGTTGAATAGACAGGTTTCCTTTATATGTAAAGCTTCCTCTGTTTGTGGGATGAAAACAAAATCACTTGTGAAGTAAAGAGTTTGTACTCTTTGTCAGTTTACATTTAGTCCCAAGTAGCTCTTTTAGCTATTAATTTCACATTTTTTTTCCTTTAGGCATCAGTAGTGCTTTTGAAAGCAACAGTTACTTGGGTGCCATATTAAAAAAATGCCTTCTGATACTTTAAATAGCCTAAAATTAATAATCACTTGCTTTTTATTAAAAATCTCAAGTATTCTTCTAATACACTGGTTTTTCTGATACTTCTGCTTTATTCACTATGCCAAAGCCTTTGACTGTGTGGATCACAACAAACTGTGGAAATACCAGACCACCTTAACCTGCCTCTTGAGAAAACTGTATGCAGGTCAAGAAGCAACGGTTAGAAGCGAACATGGAACAGTGGACTGGTTCCAAATTGGGAAAGCAGTATGTGAAGGCTGTATATCATCACCCTGCTTATTTAACTTACATGCAGAGTACATCGTGAGAAAGGCCAGGCTGGATGAAGCACAAGCTGGAATCAAGATTGCCGGGAGAAATATCAAAAACCTCAGATAAGCAGATGACACCACCCTTATGGCAGAAAGCGAAGAGGAACTGAAGAGCCTCTTTGTGAAAGTGAAAGAAAAGAGTGAAAAAGTTGACTTAAAACTCAACATTCAAAAAACTAAGATCATTGCATCAGATCCCATGACTTCATGGCAAATAGATGGGAAAACTATAGAAACAGTGACAGACTTTATTTTCTTGGGCTCCAAAATCACTGCAGATGGTGAATAGCCATGAAATTAAAAGACACTTGCTCCTTGGAAGAAAAGCTATGATAAACCTAGACAGAATATTAAAAATCCAAGAGATTACTTTGCTGACAAAAGTCATTATACTGAAAGCTATAGTTTTTCCAATAGTATTATATGGATGTGAGAGTTGGACCTTAAAGAAAGCTGAACTCCATAGAATTGATGCTTTTGAACTGTGGTGTTGGAAAAGACTCTTGAGAGTCCCTTGGGCTGCAAGGAGTCCAAATCAGTCAATCCTCAAGGAAATCAGTCCTGAATATTCATTGGAAGGACCGTTGCTGATGCTGAAGCTGAAGCTCCAATACTTTGGCCACCTGATGTGAAGAACTGACTCATTGGAAAAGATGCTGATGCTGGGAAAGATTAAAGGCAGGAGGAGAAGGGAATGACAGGGAATGAGGTGGTTGGATGGCATCACTGACTCAATGGCCATGAGTTTGAGCAAACTCCTGGTGTTGGTGATGGACAGGGAAGGGAAGTCTGGTGTGCTACAATCCATGAAGTTGCAGAGTCAGACATGACTTACTGACTGAACTGAACTGAACTGAATATACTGATGCAAAAAAGCTACTGTACCCTAAAAGACACAAACTATCTGTGTTTCATCTTTCATCAAAGATCAGAAAGTGAAAGTCACCCAGTTGTGTCCAACTCTTTGTGATCCCAGTCCTTGGAATTCTCCAGGCCAGAATACTGGATTGGGTAGCCATTCCCTTCTCCAGGGGATATTCCCAACCCAGGGATCAGACTCAAGTCTCCTGCACTGCAGGAAGATTCTTTACCAGCTGAGCCACCAGGGAAGCCCAAGAATACTGGATTGGGTAGCCTATCCATCCCTTCTCCAGCAGATCAAATAAGGGTCTCCTGCATTGCAGGTGGATTCTTTACCAGCTGAACTCCCAGGGAATCCCATCAGAAGTTATGGGCAATTTATTATACACTCTCTCTTTGCATTATATCATTCCAAAATCTTTGTAAAGTCTAGTCTTGCACCACATCACTTTAGGTATATTTTATAGAGGATAGTATTCATCTTTCTTGAAAAGTGAGTTTGACAGACTGAAATAAAAAGAAAATGAATGAAAGTCTTCCAAAATACTCTTAGAAACATCAAATTTTTCCAAACTATGACAA